>NC_135227.1:11331118-11478618 GCF_052324685.1 Brachyhypopomus gauderio
TGATTAAAACTAATATTGAATGAAACCAATAAAGGAAACATTATAATTGTAATATTTGGTGATACAAATCTTTGGAAAAAAAGAAAATTCTTCAGGGTGCTTACTACACAAATGACAACAACATCTGTGTCAGCCTATAGAGAAACACTTTCAGCGAAGTGGGTTGTTACACCTGTGTGTATGCAGATGTGTTATTCGCATCTTCAAATAAAGTATCCCCAAACAAAAATCCAAAGTGAGAACGCTCCTGCGAATTGTGCTTGCAGCGCCCCCTGCTGGCAGAGCCTGACAAGGTTTGCCCACAGAACACAGAGGCAGCAGCCAGCTCAAGACATACTTACAGCCAGATCCTGCACTAGCTTCTCTTCAAAAGAGTACGTCTCTGTCTCTATCCATATTCTCTGATAGCCCATGAGGAACAGGTTAATAGAACGATGCCTGGGAGGGGGAGGGGAGGGGGGTAGTGTTGGAAGGGGCAAGAGATTAAGTGGGGTTACCATGATTATTAGGGTTACCAGGTTACCGGGTGAATTAGAGCAGACAGGAAGTTAAGATTGAGAGACAGGAAGTGCTAAGGAGAAAGAAGGTTAAGTGGTTAGTATGATGTACAGGAACTCTAACTGGTCTTAATTTAAATCACATACCAAAGGAGGTGATGACAGACTTGCATAATCACATCAATCAACATCTGAAATTTTAGCAAGAAAAAAATGGAGAGATTCTTTCACACTACAAATATGCAGTATGAAAATGAAAACAACACATAGCTAGTTTACTGTGTGAATAACTATCCATAATTTGAACAGTGTTGGAGTAATGTATTACATTATTCAAATTACTTTGCTTTATGACTTTTATCTAATTACTTTCCCTGTGATGCACTTTTTACTATAATGAAGTGTAATATTAGTGTAATATTTATGGTCCAAATTCTTGAAATAAAATTACAAATACTAACATAATTGTTATTTACAGTGGGGAAAATAAGTATTTAGTCAGTCACCAATTGTGCAAGTTCTCCCACTTAAAAAGATGAGAGAGGCCGGTAATTGACATCATAGGTAGACCTCAACTATGAGAGACAAAATGTGAAAAAAAATTTGAGAAAATCATTTTGTCTGACTTTTAAAGAATTTATTTGCAAATAATGGTGGAAAATAAGTATTTGGTCAATAACAAAAGTTCTTCTCAATACTTTGTATATCCTCTTTTGGCAATGACAGAGGTCAAACGTTTTCTGTAAGTCTTCACAAGGTTGGCACACACTGTTGCTGGTATGTTGGCCCATTCCTCCATGCAGATCTCCTCACGTTTCATCTTCATTGACCTTGCTGATGGAAGGAGGTTTGCACCCAAAATCTCACAATACATGGCCCCATTCATTCTTTCATGTACACGGACCAGTCGTCCTGGTCCCTTTGCAGAGAAACAGCCCCAAAGCATGATGTTGCCACCCCCATGCTTGACAGTTGGTATGGTGTTCTTTGGATGCAACTCAGCATTCACTGTCCTCCAAACACGACGAGTTGTGTTTTTACCAAATAGTTCTACTTTGGTTTCATCTGACCATATGACATTCTCCCAATACTCTTCTGGAACATCCAAATGCTCTCTAGCAAACTTCAGACGTGCCTGGCTTAAGCAGGGGGACACGTCTGGCACTGCAAGATCTGTCCCTGGCGTCGTAGTGTGTTGCTGATGGTAGCCTTTGTAACGTTGGTCCCAGCTTTCTGCAGGTCATTCACTAGATCCCCCCTTGTGGTTCTGGGATTTTTCCTCACCGTTCTTGTGATCATTTTGACCCCACGGGCTGAGATCTTGCGTGGAGCCCCAGATCGAGGGAGATTAGTAGTGGTCTTGTAGGTCTTCCATTTTCTGATTATTGCTTCCACAGTATATTTCTTCACACCAAGCTGCTTGCCTATTGCAGATTCAGTCTTCCCAGCCTACAATTCGGTTTCTGGTGTCCTCCAACAGCTCTTTCGTCTTCACCATAGTGGAGTTTGGAGTGTGACTGTTTGAGGTTGTGGGCAGGTGTCTTTTATACTGTTAACGACTTCAAATAGGTGCCATTAATACAGGTAATGAGTGGGGGAAAGAGGAGCCTCTTAAAAAAGAAGTTACAGGTCTGTGACAGCCAGAAATCTCGCTTGTTTGTAGGTGACCAAATACTTATTTTCCACCATTATTTGCAAATAAATTCTTTAAAAGTCAGACAAAATGATTTTCTTAAATTTTTTCACATTTTGTCTCTCATAGTTGAGGTCTACCTATGATGTCAATTACAGGCCTCTCTCATCTTTTTAAGTGCGAGAACTTGCACAATTGGTGACTGACTAAATACTTATTTTCCCCACTGTATATGTAATCGGAAAATACATTACAATACAAACATTTTTAAAGTCCAAATTATGTCTACATAATGCCTTGCCTTCTCTTTGACACACACATGCAGGGCCTGGTACAGCTGATCACTATGACATTAACTACGGATGAGGCCACATGCAAAGGCAAAATATTATGCAGAAGTACAACTGTGGAAATCTGAAATAAATTTCCTGATGATTGGTCAAAATAAAAAATAAAATAAACTTGTTTATCAGAGATGACTGGTTATGATGGCTGCTCTCTAAAATGAAATGAAGTGAAATGAAAGTGAGTAACCAGGATCACAGAGCAGCTGACCAGTGAGACTCCCTGTTACAGACACCATGTGAGGTGCAGAATGGAGAATACTGAAGGGGCAACTCTAGACATTCCCTCAGTGTCCCATTACCGTCAGCATGGAGAGCAGACTGTCATAATCTGCACTCTCATGCATTTCGTCCAGCCAAATGTGCCGGTAGGCATTCAGGAAGTAGGAATTAGTTTTGTGCCTAAAGGGAGGGGTGGCAATGATGTCATTGGGACAGAACCATGTGAGCGACAACACAAGACAACACAAACAAAGTCAGATGAAGGAAAGTAAACAGAAAGCAACTACAGTTGTGTAATAACACAAATAATCAATATACACAGAAAATAATCCTATTAAAACCACAGGACTCCAACATATATGGTAAACAGACAGACAGACAGACAAATAGATAGATCTGTCTACCTGATAGATAGACAGATAGTAATCTTTAGAAAAGTGGTAAAAGCATAAATGTATCACATATTAAGAATGATGTTTTTAAAAGACATAAAGACATGACAGTAACTGCTGAATGTGTCGGTAGTGAAAAGGCATGGCTGTGATAATTAGAAGGTACAGTTCCAAACTTATAACCTTTCCTTCGTATTACTCCAGCCAATAGTACTGGGACATTAAGTTATAGTGCAGCAGAGCAGGAAATTACATCTTGCTGATATCAGCTCAAGGATAAGAAGAGAGAGAGCGAGAGAGAGAGCAAGAGAGAGAGAGAGAGAGAGAGAGAGAGAGAGAGAGAGAGAGAGAGAGAGAGAGAGATGTATTATATGGTAGTTACGATCTTACCCTAGCAGTAGAATATTTATAAATTGTGCAGGAGAAAAGTGTATCATTTGTCAGCTTGCCTCACAATGCTACAAACAAATATTTCATGTGTATGCCATTACTATAAATGAGTATATTTTCCAGCAAATACTCCACTGTTTTGCAGCAAAATGCTCCACTAGAGAATAGTAACATATCAGTTTGTGGCAAGGCCATTCAAGAATAAATATGTAAATGAATGAGAATATAGAATGAAATCTCTTTCTCTTTCTCTCTTTCCCTCTCCCTTTGCTCTTAAGTTTTTCATTCAATATATTCAGGTTCATTAAACATATATTCATTAAATATTCTCAATTTCCCAAATTTCAGTCAGTCATACTCGCTGCGCATGCTTGCATCTTAATCAGCTTCAACAGCAGAGCGAGTGGATGAGAATCTAGCCCGTGAAGGCGGGACAGGGGCTGTCTGGGCGTGGCGCTGTGGGCGTGGCGTACCTGGGCAGGTTGTACAGGGGGGCCATGCGAAAACAGGCCACTACCGCTCGCTTGCGTTGTTTGGACAGTAGCTTTTGCCACACACACTTCTTGGACCTCAGTGGCTGCTCCACCTGTAGGTGGGGTGAGGGTGGGGGTGAGCGTGGGGGTGGGTAGATGAAGGTTTAAATGTGAGGGGCCACATGCATAAAACATGATGACTGTACTATACCATGCAAAATGTGCACAACAGTATTTACCGGTAATTCCAACTCATAAAGCACTGTGGCAATAAATAACCAGCGTTGGCAAATTCACCAGTGCCCAAGGTGAAAACCAGTCAACATCCACAGTTGATGGTTTCAGTTCTTCTAATTCACAGCAGAGCAGCACATCTGTTTCTTCAGTCTTTATGTTTATGGTTTCTTCCACTGTAACCTAAATTTGAATTTCTTCTAGCAAAGGTGTGTGCCATTCTGAGATTCAGATAAAGCAGGTCACCTTTTTTTTTACCAGTGTTCTATTATGAACTGCTAATGTAAAATGGAACGGAGGACAAAATGCAGCAGAGCCATGTATAACCAAAATGGTAAAACCAATCCACACTTGTGATTGAGGAAATGTGTTTCATACAAAGTCTGTCCATGTTTTATGATTTTGGCCAAAGGTGTTCCTGTAAGCACTTGGAAAATGTATTTAAATTTTTCATACGTGACATGACATATTTCACCCGATCTCTTTGCTTAGTGTTTGTTTTTTACCATCAGTTCAATATATACTGTTAGCAGGGATCTATCACAATGATGCTGAGATGAATGATAAGTGGGTTGGACCTGCTCGAGGTGGAACACAGCAGCGGAGATGGTCTGAAGGCGGTCAACCGTCCGCTCGGGATCTGGGGGGCCCTCATTCCTCACAACCACATCCTTATACAGGTTAAGCTGCCACCTCATAGCAGGGTCCTCCGACTATATGTGTGTGTTTGGGTGAGTGTGTGTATGAGATAGACAGAGAGTTGGAGACACAGAGGGACACCAAGTAATTAAACAGAGCCAAGCTGAGCCATTAACTAAGAAAAAATCCCTAGAAAAGCCAGCAGCTTCTCCTACCTTCTCTTGCAGGTGCATATTCTGTTTCAAGTGGTCCTTGACCTCTTCATCTGTGTCTTTCTAAAAGGGCCGCAGTGAATGGAAGCATATTAGGCTCTCTGAAACCGACAGGCTGCAAACAAAATGGCTGCCGAGCCCCGCCCCCCCCTCACCAGGCCATAGCGCATCTTAGCCAATGAGATGAGCTCCTGGTCGCCTGGCGTGCACATGTTGAGGCCAATGGGCAGCATCTTCTTCAGCGCGGCCACTATGAGAGAGGTCTGGATGGAGTATAGCTCACCACGCCGCTTCTTGTGTTTCCTCTCCTGGTCCTGTCCTCCTACCTGAGCAGAGGAATTGGCACACACACACGCTAGTGAGCTGGATGCACGTATACTCGCCGCAGCTGTGGCCGCAGAGACAACAAACAACAGTCAACATGTGGAGGACAAACAAATATTCTCCATTCAACACTTTAATTTTCAAGACAGCTTAAGGTTGGGCCAGACAACAAATTATTATTGACTCAAGTTAAATATGGTCACAAACCCCCCTCATTATAGATATGATAGGCCTATAATATGTGGACTAGAGAACAAAACAGGGGAAGGCATTAAAGCGTGAGGCATGTTTTCACATCTCCAAACAGACTCCATCCATTTGAGATGTCTTTTCTATAATTACACATGCCAGAATTGCTTTCGCTATGTGTACAGCAGAAACAGCCATGACACATTTCTTTGACACTTTCTACTCATTAAATATTTTATAATCATACATTTGTCATACATAATTTCATGCTATATAGTACCACCCACTGGTGCTTTTGGGACTGCTCCAACTTGTTGAATAATTAATTTCTAAGCCCATCTAGGAACAGTTTATTAGCAGGAACTACTAAAAAAAATGTCATGTTTCCATGTAAATTCAATTGCTTAATATGGAGAAGCAAGCAGACCCTTGTCATAGCACGCGATATGGCGGAAATTAATGAGCTTTAGCAACAGATGAGCCTGAAATAAGATTGTTATGCCTAATTGTATCTCAAACACCTTCTGTCTTCGCTAGCTTGACACATCACACCAGAGCACAACATCACACGGCATTTATGAACATGACACTGACACAGCAGGCAGGACACACTACGGAGGGACCATGGGCTTCTTGTAACACAGGAGAGAGACACAAGAATACTTGAACCAAGTGCACACAGTAAGCTGACACAACAAGAAGGACAACACACTCTTGGTATCATGTTTTACCTGATAACATAGACACACACACACACACACACACACACACACACACACGCACGCACACACACACACACACACACACACACACACACACACACAGTGATGCCATTTTGTATTGTATTCTCCCTGTTCAATCTTGTTGACAGATTATTCCAGTCAAGATTTTTTAGTGAAAACTGCAGCACTAGGAATGTTTAGATGTGTGTAAGATAATGAATGTTCTCCGTCTTCCTTTTGGTTGTTTATAGTAGAGATTTTATTGAAAAATTTGCAAATGCTTAAACTATCTGCCTGCCTCTGATGACACATTAGCTGGTTGTCAGAGAGGCAGACAGACATAAGTATAAATAAAGTAATGGACACTAGTGATTGGTGGATGGCAAATGTCAATGACAGTCCCTTGACGAAGGACAACCAGGCCCCGCCCCCACCCTCAGACAACTCATGCACCCTCACTGTACCTTCGGCAGAAACGACTGGGCAGGTGAGTGAGAGTAGGGGGGAGAGAGAGGGAGAGAGAGTGAGAGAGAGTAGGCAGAACAGTTGAAAGTAAGAAAGAAAGAATGAGAGAGAAAGAAAGGCAAAAAATCAAAATCAGAGAACACATCCTCACACAGGAAATTAAGAACAATGAGCAGCTGAGCTTGCCATCATCACTTTAATTCAGCAAGTACTGGAGATGATTTTAACTCAGAATTTCAGTTAGTTTCCTAAACTGGCTGAATTAAAATGGAGTGGACCAAAAGTAAAGGGTCAATTAAAATGGAAGGGTCCAAAACTTAAGGGACATTTAATTTAATTCTAAATTTTCCGTCAGGAAATTTTTAAGTCAGGAACATAACAATGGATTGTATATAAACCATTTCCTGTGACATTTATAAGATGTGTTGACATTATTTACAACTGTGTAGCCCCTGAGGGTCAAAACACAAATGAAATATGTCACAAAGCATAAGTACAGCATGAAAGTTATATATAAAACATGCATATGTTAGATTTGCATAACATTTGGAATATCAAGTCTTGGTTTCCAGATGTGTGACTGTAAAATAATATCTAAAAGGTGCAGTAATGTTGAAGCATAGAAGCATTAGTATTAATGTCTATATTTGTGAAAAGCATGAATATAAGTAGGTGCACTGCTATTGGAGGGTTAGTATATAATGAGAGTTCACCTGTGTATGTGTGTGATCTTAAAGTAAAAAGTGAGATTAAAGCTTTAAATGTGCTGTGACAGTCCATCGGGAGCAGAAACCTCACGTGTCTCACCGGCCCGTTTCTCCACACTAGTGTGACAAACTGCCTGCACACTTGATTCCATTAGCGTTTACATCTGAGCTAGTGTGTCGCAGCCTGTCACCACGTGACCTGCAGTGATTGCTCTCACTTGCTCTCCCTGGGTAGCAGCTAGAGGGATTCTGGGAACTCTTTAGTTGAGCATCAGACCCCTACATCAGCACCCATGACACCCCTGGTCTCCTACCTTAGACATCTTGGTCTTGGTGTCCCCAGTGAGGAAGGAGAGGTTGTTGATCTCATTCTGCACGACAAAGTTCTGCTCCTCTCTCTTAAAGTTCTGCAGGAGTGAAGGGCAGTGCAATGTAGAAGTTTAAACACAAACCATCATTACATCTAGTACTACTCACCTGTGTACTATATAAGAGTGGATTCACACAACTCAAACCCTGACTGCTATACTAATTACTTTCCTGCCTAAACCTGCTTGTGCTTAATCTCATTGTCAAGACTATTTGCCTCCATCCAGAGCATCTAGTAAAATCCTGACTGACTCTGGTTCTGGCCTGTTTATTGACCTGGTTTGTTGAATTAGGGTTCTGGTACTTATGTCTCTGTGTCTTCCTTCAGCCTGCACCCCAAGCCTGATCTCACGGTTAATGTCAGTCCAGTAGTGTTGTGGTCCTGTTTGTGGACATTATGAACACTGCTGGGTCCTTACACAGGTCATCAAGTTATACAGGTCATCACTTACACAGGTCATCACTTACACAGGTCATCAACTTACACAGGTCATCACTTACAAAGGTCATCACTTACCACTGTTGCACTCTTTCTGTCTTTCTTCCTTTGAATTTTTGAGCACTGCAAAGAGAACTCAAGCGGCACTTAACCACTATGAGGTGCTAACCTGTAGCCTATTAGCGGACCGTAACAGACATCTAAACAAGGTAAAGCACATTCAGTTTGGCTGAGTTCAAGTTTCTGCATTTTTGCATATGGTATTCATGCAAAAGTCGACCCACCCGATTAAGTAAACAAGAGAGGACACTAAAGGGAAGATGCATCATTATGTAAATGCACCTCCTCTGTGGCTGAATCTTTGTTAGTCCATCATCAGCATACATAAAGGAATTATAAGATCACCTTATTTTTAACATAATTCAATTATCTTGCCTAAATCCAAAATACAACGAGCAAAAAAGTTGACATTATCATCTAAGTGCTACAATGAAATTGCAGCCCAATTCTGATCCATTTTTGGTACTGAGCACCTCTGGTACTGGACCAGGGGCCAAGCAAAAAAGCACACTTCCAATTTACTGGGGTCAACGATTCCTATCCCATGTGGACTGGAAAACAGCATGAAATGATTTCAGTGGAAAACAGAAACAAATCATGGAGTGGCCTGCAAGAATAAACATCTCAAAACAAACATTAATAGTGAATCAGGGGTCTGCACAACACTAGCGCTATACTTCCTCCACTAACATCATACCGGGCAGGTCCCTCAAATCTTCAAAGACCTCATTACTAACACCTCCAAGCAGCAGCTGACCGTGCTGCTAGTGGCCAGCTGAAAGCTGAAGCCCTTACGTGTGACTTGCACCACAGGATGAAGATCTCCGCCACCATCCTGAAGAGCTCGTTGGAGTCTGCGTCAGGCTCTTTCAGCCAGCGGGACCTGAGGACCAGACACAGTAAGTCATCTAAACCCAGAAGTAGTTTATTAGTTCATCTTTCATGTTTCAACTAAGTCACTCTTGAGTGGTTAGCTAGATTTAAGTTACAGTACAGAACTAACTAAACTTTGTAAAAGATTGTCATAATAAGTGTAGCTGTTAGCTGTCCACCATTGGTTGGTTTGAGTGTTTTTAAATCAATCCATAAATCCATAAAATGATAACCATACATACTGTGAAAAACCCGTAACACCCCTAACACTATCTATTAATCAAATATGAGCTGATCCTATTTTATAAACCCATGTTTTGTTACCTATTGTTATCCACATAGCGGATGAGCATGGGATAGAAGGCATACAGATCCCTGCACAGTACTGCAAACTCATCCAGGATAAGAAGCTCCGCCTCCTGGGTGTCACCCTTGCTGTCAGCTTTCAGAAGCTCCTCCTCCGCCACTACCTTCACAGTCTTCTTTTTCAGCTTCTCCAGTGTAGGCAGGAAATGCGTCTTCAAAAGGTCCGCCCTTGCCTTACTGATAATCGGCTGGGCATACACTAAGTGTGACAGCACAGAAACCAGTAATGAGAAGGAAATCCAGGAGCATAGCTGTAATTATATCATTAAAGTAATATGACCATGAAATTAATGCTTTAAAGGCTCATAACAGTCACGCTGCTGTTTAACGGTGTTAATACCTCCCCCGCTCCAGTCAGACTAACCTGCTCAGCGCGGCCGCGGTCTGAGCCTGTAAACACATGAACGAGTTGGACCGCGGCCGCGGACTGGGCCAGCTGGTGCGGGCTGACAGTATGCAGCGGAGATCAGAAAAAAACCAACTTGTCCCAGAAAATACGGGCCGGACTACGAAAACATACAGCAGTTTAAATTGTAGATAACATGTTATTTTAAATGTACTGCTGTCGCCTCTGCAACGTCTAAGGCAAATTACCTTAACACGGTTAACACGGACGCAAGTGGCGGTCTTCAAGGCAGAGCACTGTGCACTGTTTTTTTAAAGCTATTGAAATTCTTAGATTAAAACTAACCACCACAAATAGGTAAGAGGAAGAAATACCCACATTAGAGTTGTAGGTTGTTCTTTAGGATGCACTTTGCGTAAAACAACTTGTTTGGTTGTCTTATGGTGGACTATTTAACAACTTGTTTGGTGGTCTTATGGTGGACTATTTAAAAGCCACTATGTGGCTTTGTAATCATATTATTGCTGGAATTAATATTGTCCCTATGACAATAAACGCCGTCATATACACTACGTGCCATGTATAGATTCATATACAGTATACACACACATATACATATATATATATATATATATATATATATATATATATATATATATATATATATATATATATATATATATATATATATATATAGTGGGCCAGTCTGTCAGGAACTCCCGGGCCACTTTTTCTCCCCAGTCCGCCCCTGCCGTAAATCATAAAACCTCAAATATCTTTTCAAACATTCATTGCCCGGCTGCTCCTGCCACCTGCGGTCAACCACACCTGCGATCCTCTTCATCCAGGAGGCCTCGTCGATGCCCAGATTATTGTTGAGGATCTTGAGGATGTTGCCCAGGATGACGCTGAGGTGCTCGGAGGTGACGGTGGTGCTGCAGGTGCAGGCCCCACGACTCTCGGGCCCCCTCTCGGGCCCCCTCTCCCACCAGTAGGACAGGTAGTTGCACAGCATGGGCAGCACCACCTCGATGACGTGGGGCATGTCCGTGTAGCGGGCGCCGGACTCGGACATGTCGTTGATGTCCCTCATCAGCCCGTCCAGACGAGGCACCTCAGCGCACATCTCTTCCACGCTGTCCGGCATGCCTAGGACTGGGGGCGGGGGTCACGAGAGAGGGCTTCAAACTTCGATATACGCAAAGACGCACGCACACATGAGGGTGTAGAGACTAGAGAGTGTGAGATACACTTTACGATTTATATGCCACACCAAGGGCAGGCTGACTGTGCTGATAATGAAAGAGAGGGGACAGCAATTGCTCCACTGTCCAAAACGTTAGAGCATCTATCGATCAGCAAACCCCAGAGTTGAGTTCTGAAGAGGCTGCTACTTACTGGCCCGTTCCCGTGGTGTCTTGGTGTTAAACACGGAGCAGGGGTTGTGGATGTTCAGCTGAGGCTCCAGAAAAGCAACAGGCATGGCTCCCGCCAACGTGGCAAGACATTCACCCAGAGCTGGAAGCTGTCTACAGCCAAAGCCACCAGACACAAGGTTGAGTGTGGAAAGTGTGGAAAAATTAGGAAAATGTTTGCCCTGTGTTGTGCATACAAATGCTTGACACTGAAAAGAGTCCAAATCTAGGCGAAAATCATACATTTTAAAAGTAGCTCGCACAGCTGGTATATTTGGGTGAAGTATCTTTCTGAACCACATCTGAACATATTCACCTGTGTAATTTGGAACTTTAGTTTACATGGACGTTTAGGTTTTATTTAAGGAAAAGAAGTGAAGAGCTCTAATCTGCTCACCGTTCCACATAGATGTTCTTGCCAGTTCCTAGTGAGTACAGACTGGCCAAGATCCGATAACACGACACCTGTACATCATCCACTGGAAACACACCAGACACAGAGACATGGCTCCAGCATTAAGACAAAGTCAAAGGGGTATATTTTGCCTCAGAATGGTCATGATAATCTATGATCTAAATCTATGATCTAAATAAAACGTGAGCCTGTGCTGCAGGGTCTACTCACACAGCAGGTCTGCGCCAAATTGATGCTCGGTGATGTGCTCGAACAGAGCAATGAGTATGGGCAGCAGGGCCACCGTGGTGTAGTTGATGTTCTGGGATACACCCTTCATCTGGCTGCGGGAGTGCGTGAACTTGCCCAGCTTCAGGTTCTCCAGGGTCTTCTCTAGGTCCTCGGCTGCGTTTTCAAAGAACGTTCTCAGGCCTGCCTTCACCAGCTCCGAGCCCGACTTCATCACCGTCCTGCAGGAGATGAACAGAGTGAAAGAGAATGGAATTCCTGGCTTTACACCACCCCCATCCTGGAATATGAGCTTAACAATAATTGTATAACTGATTAACTTTTTGAATTGTATAACTGATGAACAATTTAGCAAAAAAGTGATGCCCAAACTGCTGCACTGCCACACTGGGCAACACAGTAGGCCACTCAGGCTATATACCGCCATTAATGTTTTAGACAGAGTTTCTACATGTTCATTACTGAAGGTTCAGTTCATCTCATTATCTCTAGAGATTCCTGACAGATGCTATAAGGGTGAAACTGCTGGGATAAAGTTGTCATATCTGCACTAGGAGGTAATTATATATGTGTTGTCTACATAAAGAAGTCCAGCTGGTGTAACTATGCTGCCACAGTATTTCAAACTGGTCTGGCATTTGGCACGTACATCATAAATGTGACCCTGACTTCTTGGCCAGTTAGTACATCAGTGTAAATGTGACATAGCCTACCTGGTATCGAGTGTGTGGGCCAGGATATGAAGGCAGCTCACCATCGTAGCAGAGTCGCTTCCTGGTGAAACAAACAAACACACCAAAACAATATAAACCACATGGCAGCAAATAACACAGAGTAAGAAACCAAGCAGCACAACATGTTAGTAGCCAGTAAGGAGAAAGAAGATCTTACCAAAGAGAGAGATCCTGTGTCTAACAAGAGCTGCCAGCTTACAAAAAAGGCTGAAGGATTAAGAGAGAGGTGGCAGGAAAGGAGAGGGTTTAGGAGGGAAGGAGAAGGTTTAGGAGTAAAGGAGAGGGTTTAGGAGTAAAGGAGAGAGTTTAGGGGGAAGGAGAGGGATTAGGAGTAAAGGAGAGGGTTTAGGAGTAAAGGAGAGAGTTTAGGGGGAAGGAGAGGGATTAGGAGGGAAGGAGGGCGATTAGGAGGGAAGGAGAGGGTATAAGAGTAAAGGAGAGGGTTTAGGAGTAAAGGAGAGGGTTTAGGAGTAAAGGAGAGAGTTTAGGAGTAAAGGAGAGGGTTTAGGAGTAAAGGAGAGGGTTTAGGAGTAAAGGAGAGGGTTTAGGGGGGAAGGAGATGGATTAGGAGGGAAGGAGGGCAATTAGGAGGGAAGGAGAGGGTTTAGGAGTAAAGAAGAGGGTATAAGTAAAGGAGAGGGTTTAGGAGTAAAGAAGAGGGTATAAGTAAAGGAGAGGGTTTAGGAGTAAAGAAGAGGGTATAAGTAAAGGAGAGGGTTTAGGAGTAAAGGAGAGGGTTTAGGAGTAAAGAAGAGGGTATAAGTAAAGGAGAGGGTTTAGGAGTAAAGGAGAGGGTTTAGGAGTAAAGAAGAGGGTATAAGTAAAGGAGAGGGTTTAGGAGTAAAGGAGAGGGTTTAGGAGTAAAGGAGAGGGAATAGGAGGGAAGGAGAGGGTTTAGGGGGAAGGAGAGGATTTAGGAGTAAAGGAGAGGGATTAGGAGTAAAGGAGAGGGATTAGGAATAAAGGAGAGGGATTATGAGTATAGGAGAGGGTTTATGAGTATAGGAGAGAGTTCAAGGGGAAATGAGAGGAATTAGGAGAAATAATAATAAAGGCAGTATTAGTGAGAAGAACACAAGACCTGAAGCATTCTTACATTTCAACTGCAGCCATGAAGTCAGATTAAGAGGCAGAAGACGAATATGTGAAAATGCAACTATGTTGCAATGTAAAATTATACAGAGTAACATTTCCTTAACATTTTTCCTCTTATCAAGAATAATCTTTTTTCTGCTCTAAGCAAACACTTTGGCTAAGATGTCTTTACATACTAACAGCTATCGCTAAAATATCAGCTCTAGAGAAAGTAATTGCTCTGCTACTAGTTTCAGTATTTAGCAGCTATAAATAGTCCACAAGGGCAGGCTGTATTAATGAAACAGCAAACGTCTCTTCCGTGTCATAAAACAACTGTATCGAATCCTACAGATGCCTCCTCCTTTGGGACTGAGTCATTCCAGTGAGAGCAGCTCCCACCTGCGCTCAACACATTCATCTCAGCTAGCCTCACCTACACCTGCCGTGTCATTAGTGTGCTCCAGTGGAGTTTAGATCTGATTCGTTTAGATGATTGAGTGGGCAACAGGTAATTTCCTGGACCTCCACATATTTGCATACAGAGCGATGAGCCAATGAGATTCATTTATATCACAGACTAAACATAAATAAAAGGTTCTGATGCACTGGATATATCTGATCATATTCAATCAATGATTTGTTTTAACTTAAAATAGTAAGTGTGCAGGTGGCCTTAACACACACACACACACACACACACACACACACACACACACACACACACACACACACACACACACACACACACACACACACACACACACACCTGGTAACCATCTCTTTCTCCTTGTTGGAAGCATAGCCACTGCTGCTGAGATTCTTGCTGGGTGAGGATAGGAAGTAGAGGGAGTGGTTCTTGAAGTACTGGTCTATCAGAGGAAGAAGGACCTGCATGGGGGGGGGCACAGTCAGCAATGGGAGCCACCGAAGAGGAAGCAGCATGTGTGTTCTGCTCCAGGTTGGAGAAACGGGGTCTGGGGGGTGTGAGTGTGACGTCTGCTGCTTTGGCCTTAAGGGGACTGTGATTCAGACCTTGGCAAAGAACTTGATTTCTTGCTCATGAGGTGACCTGTCATTCTTTCCACTGCTAGCCATGGCCTCTGAGAAGAGAGTTATGTGACAGACAGAACAACGAAATTACAGTCAATTACAGGTCACACTGTCAGACACAAGTCACACAGGACACAGAAATCATGTTCTTAGTTAATCACCCAGGTGAGCGATGAACTCCTGTGCTGAGTCCACATACTTGAGCAGCTTCTTGAGGAATTTATAGGCAAACCTTTTTTCCATTGAGGACGAGTCTTGCTCCATGTCTCTTAAACCTCTGACAATGACAATGTTCACATTCATGTTTGTTAACATTTAGCATGGATCCTGAAGAAGCATGCATAGGCACAGATACACTCTCACAGATACAGATACACTCTCACACAAATACAGATACACTCTCACGCAGATATAGATATACTCTCTCACAGATACAGATACACTCTCACACAAATACAGATACACTCTCACGCAGATACAGATACACTCTCACGCAGATACAGATACACTCACACAGATACAGATACACTCTCACACAGATACTGATACACTCACACAGATAGATATACTCACACAGGTATACTCGTTCTCACACACACACACTGCATGCACAGATTCTCTCTCTGTCACACACACACACACACACACACACACACACACACACACACACACACACACACACACACACACACACACACACACACACACACACACACACACACACACACCTAGTAATGACATAGCCATTAATCTGCAGGAAGCGGAACAGGTCCTGAGCCTTCTCTCTGTCTCTGGCTTTCTCTTTGGCTGTAAGGGTGTCGTATGGCACCAGTAAAGGATGCGTCCCTCCACCTAGATGAACACAACCGCGTCAGCACACAAGTCCTGCCACTAACGCATTCAATAATGACAACATATTTTTTCACTGACAAGTACAAATGTCCTGTTGTTCTTGTTAATGTCACGTCTGTGATGCTATGATGGTTGCTTTCATGAGTGGGTATATTCAGATCTACAAGAGTATTTTTATTCTGTTAAACCTTAATCCCACAAAGTTCACTGTGATCGAAATGCTCTTTCCCAAACTCAACAAAGCCAGGCGGGACAGTGTCTGTGCGTGTTTTTATGTGCACTGATACACCTGTAGATGTGGGGACAAGGTCATGACCTTTTGTGCCCAAGTCATTCTTCTTCCTCTTGGCCCAAATATTGTGGTAGTTCTCAGCCAGCACCTCTACCATTGCCTGATCAGAGGAGAGGAAAGACAGTCAATCCACTACAGACCAGCCTACTACCACACAGTTCACTACCAGACAGGTCTTCACTGCAGTCTACATGGTCCAAACAAGGTGACTGAACTACATGGAAAACAACAGCAGTTGTGTTACATATTGTTACTAGGCAATCACATGCAATTATAGCCCAAAGACCGCATTGTTGTTAATATTCAAATTGATTGCTTTACAGTGCAGACAAACAGTGCTTATCTAATCCTCACAGACTCATTCTGAATATTTTAGCCCCCAGAACAAAACAAACTCTCGGAAGCCAGTGGCATTGCTACCTGCAGCTCTCTGGACAGAAGCACGTTGCTCATATCCACTGGGCTTGGGTTGAAGCCACTGCCCTGTGAACACACCAACCACAAGAACCATGGCTCCTGCACACAACCCACTGGGCATACACATTATACATAACATGTGCCTTGCACGTGCACTTGGACGCCATGTTGGATGCGTACATCTTAGAAGGGCTCTTTAATAAACTGATAGTGCCGGGCTGTAGGCCATCTGTCCCTAGCCAGTCTGACCCTGTTGGTCACAGTGTCTGACCACACAGCTGACTGGACATGATCCAGAATGCCCTGTCCCAGCCATGACACTGAACAGTGTGATGTTCTTGGGCGTACAGCAGTCTAGCTACTGTTCTTACACTAGGGTTGGAAAAATGGCCTGCCAGGCAAAATTATCCTAACAACAGCAGCCTGTGGTTAGAAACTAACAAGCACTGGGGGATGACCAGCCCAAATGGCAGCAGAATCTAGAGAATCTAGAGTATCTAGAGTAACTAGAGTATCTAGAGTTACACTATATTTCAAATGGAGAAGTAGAGTATGAGCATGATTTATTATGATTTACTGATTTATCACATACTGATTTATCACAATTTATAATACACATCCTTGCTTACAGAGGTGGTGATAGACCTCTGTCCAAAGTCATCTGTTTCTGTGGAAACTCTGTGTACTTCACTATATATGCAATTCAATTTTGTTTGTGAAAACACAGTGGACATATTGCAGGATAAATAGACTGTGTTTACCTGTGAGGTCTGTGAGATTTTACGCGTCTTCTCATTTTCTCTTTGCTGAAACATGGTCTCACCCTCTCTGGTCCTGTCAATGTTCCAGCCCATGGCTAGCATGCTCCTCAACGACTCCTTCACTGGGAAGCGGTATACTTCCCTTTCCTGAGGAGATACACACACACACACACACACACACACACACACACACACACACACACACACACACACACACACACACACACACACACACACACACACACACACACACACACACACACACACACACACACATGAGTGGGATGAGAGGGAATAAACAGCGTAGGGCCCTACATGTCAGTGTGCTGTTGTTGAACTTGCCTTCTCTGTGAGTGACTTGTACGATCGCAGCATGGGGTGAGTCTTTCCTTTCTCATCCATGGCATCTCCATACCTCCAGCCCAGCACCACCTGCAGAGCACACACACCGTGAGATCTGTGTCTTACATACTTTACAGTGGAATTTTACAATGGAACATCACTGTAAAATACAGTTTACATACACTTTTAAATACGAGGAGTTATTTGAGGGCAACAAACTAATTTGCAAATCTCATTGTTATCGCTGCATGTGTTTCATCATTAGCCATTAGTCATGAATACAAGCACTTGTATAAAAAAAAAACTTTTCAAAATACTGCACAACCTTCTAAATTACAGCCTCAACCTGGCTAGCCAGTAATGGCTATACCGTGGCTGGAGCTTGTGAGTGATGCCAGTCCTACCTTCTCCGAGGACCACTTCTCATGGGAGTGCTCAGCGTACTTGTTAGCGATGTAATCCAGCTTCTCCGGGAGGGAGATGCTAGGGTGAAGAGGACTGGCTGAGCTAATTCTTCATCGTAAGGCCTGGGGAATTACTGTGACGAGGGCTAACGCTTAGACAGTGCTATTCTGTTAAAGAATGCTAAAGCTGGGAAACTGATGAACTGTGTGCCATTATGTCTATGGAATCTACAGTATGTGCTTTTAAAATATCAAAAGTGTAATGGCATAAAACCACTGAATCGCTGGAGAACTGTAATTGTGCGCGAATGCATAGGCACACACGTGGGAATACACATACACTCACACCCCCCCCCCCCCCCCCCCCAACACACACTCTTTTCCTCTGCTTCCCTCACTTGGCGGTGCTGACGGGCCTGGGTTCGAAGCTGCCCTGTGCGTCCACTGAGACGGTCTTCTCCAGGGCGGTGCAGAGAGAGCAGTCGATGTAGTCTGGAGGCAGCGCACCAGCCAGAGCGCTCAGACACGACATGGCCATCTTGAACAGCTCCTGCTCGTACTTCTGCGGGTCAGGAATACAAAGACATACTGATCCTGTCACATGCAGTAGGACTAAAATAAAGACCTCTTCCTCTGCACTCTGAAAATGGGGCTATGCACCTAAAAACTGCTAATAGCACAAGTGCTTCACTGGGTAAATGTCACCCTGCTATGTGCCAAGTCTAACTTGCCGACCACATGGGAGGTTTTGTGGGATATAACAGGGATGGGCTGCTCTGTGCATCACGCACCACTGCTCTACAAAGGACTTTAACTCTGCAGATGAGCAGTGTTGGGCTGTGTTTACCTTCCAAACTGTCAAATTTGAACGAATGGAATATATATCCGGCCTTATATTTGAATCACCACTTGCATGCTTTAGCAACTGGATTAAAAGTATAGCCAATTAACCAGCCATGATGAATAGAACATATGTGTAATGTGTAAAGAGCAGACACTGGAGCCTGACCTTTTGGGAGAGTGAATCAAAGATCCCCCAGAAGATCTTCTTGGTGAGGAGCAGCTCCTCCTCAGATGCCATGCCGTAGCTGCCCCAACCAGACGGGAGGCAGTAGTACTTCCAGTTCTGCTCGTAGTGATTGGTTAAAAGCTGTGTAGAGGATGGCCAATCAGAGATAACGAAACACCGTCTTATGTTATACAGGAGAGTCAGTTTTCAAATCAACATTGTGGTCTGACTCTCAAATCTTTATGTGCTTTTTTACTGTGTTTTATTTTTATATCTTCACTATATTCAGCCATGTCTCACTAATTTTAGCAACACTGTGAAGTTCACAAAGCATTCACATATTAACTATGCATACTAAACTTCTGTCAGTGTTGTTTTAAAGCCTTAGTATATTTATGGTTTCAAAGCCACAGTATAGAAGATATTTACACTCTGGAGCAAAGCACTGAAACTGAATAACAAAGTTTCAGTCAAATGTTTCAGTCCATCCTAACCATACACATGGGTCAAAGGGGGTGTAAATACAAGGTGTCAGATTTCAACATGAGATTTAAACCATGCATAAAACAAATGGACTCTCACACACTAGCTCACCTTGAGAGCCATTTTACAGTACTCAGAGAGGAGGGGCACGTCGAACACCAGGCGCCGCAACAGCTGCTGAAGCATGGAGGGTCTCAAATGCCTGCAGAGAGGACACACCCCCCACAGCTGGGTAACCACATCAACAACCAACCAAACCAACACAGCTGGGTAACCACGCCAACAACCAACCAATCACGCCAACAACCATGCCAGGAACCCCACCAACAACCACACCAACCAAACAACAGTGCTAGGAACCATACCAAAAACCACACCAACCATGCCAGAAACCACACCAACAACCAAACCAACTAAACAACAGTGCTAGGGACCACGCCAACAACCAACTAATCCAACCATTCCAGGAACCACACCAACCATGCCAGGAACCACGCCAACAACCCAACCAACCACTCCAGGAACCACGCCAACAACCAATCCAACCACGCCAGGAACCACACCAACAACCCAACCAACCACTCCAGGAACCATGCCAACAACCACACCAACCACACCAGGAACCACGCCAACAACCAAACCAACCAACCAATCAGCAGACAGCCAGGCTGCGTCTAGGGTCCTACTCCAATGACCTCACCTACAAACGGCAAGCAGGCATTCTTCGATGGCGTCTCTCTGGGCCTTGGTGAGTGCAGAGCCCTTGGACAGACGGTAGACGGTGTGGAGGGTGGAGTCGATGAGGGCGGCGTGGTGCTCAGTGCCGGCGAAGTGGGGAGCGCAGCGGGTGAGCAGCGGCAGCACGGCCGAGCCGATGTAGCGGTTCATGGCTAGAGCCGTCTCAGTGGTCCTCAGTGCATCCTGCATAGACACCCAACCAGAATCCCCCCACAAAGATGACCTCAAATCGCCAGTGATTCTCATTTTGAACAAGCTTTAAGCTGAATGGAGTATAAGAGATCACATGTTGATTTGTTGATGTGCACACAATTCAAGTACATAAAATTAACCAGAGTTGCCAGGTTGCTGCACATCTGGACTGATACAGGTTTGTGTCTGTTTGTGATAAGTAGGAAAGGTTAATGTAATGATTTTATGTTGTTTAAAAATATTATTCATAATAATAATAATAATAATATATTTGTTTTATAATGATAAAATATATGCAGAACAGTGGTTTTGGACTGGCGGTGTTCTTCTCGTGATAGATAGATGTATAGTTCTTAAAGTTACGTCGTTCCTGAGGTGGTGCATGACCTCTAATATGAAGTTGTTTGGCCGTTTGGCATCTCCACTGGAGAAAGCAGCAGCTGCCTAACCTGGGGCTGTTCTTAGCAGCTATTGCCTCAACACCAGCTGCTTGTGCCACAGGCCCACTTAAAGAGACGAACCAGAAGAGACAGCAACAGAATAGACCTCGCCAGACACCACTCAACAGGGAATTACAACGTCGTGTGTGTGTGTGTGTGTGTGTGTGTGTGGGGGGGGGGGCAGGCAGTGATGATGCTTCTCATGCCACAATCTTTCTTGTGATGACCTCAAAACAATTTTGGCTTAATGATGTTACACTGGAGAGAATCCAACGCCTGCTGCTGACAACCAGTGTTGAACCTCATGTAGGCAGATCCCAGCACATCTCTGCTGAGGGGGAATCCTGACATTGTCAGAACAGCATGAATTCAGACCGCTTTGAGCTTTTAGACACTTGAAAGTCTTGATGATCATATTTCATTTCATCCTCAGACTGCGAAATCATCAGCCAAATATTCTCTCTGTGAGCAAACTAGTGCTAAAGGACTTAACAAGGATGATGGATGATTGGACCAATTTATTTTATGACAAATAAAACAGCCAGACTTCGCCCTTCGTGGGGTGGCTCACCGTGTCCAGAGAGGCGGCGGCACGCAAGTCTGGGAGGAAGCCCACCTCCAACAGATCCAGCAGGAAACTCTGGTTCTCTATGCCATAGACCCGCTCCAAAAACAGCACCATGGGTGCCTTGTGGTCCGGGCAGAAACAGGCAGACATGTCAGGCTCGGTCACACTGCCGTCTGAGAGAGAGACAGAGAGAAAGAGAGAGAGAGAGAGAGAGAGAGAGAGAGAGAGTGAGAGAGTGAGAGAGAGAGAGAGAGAGTGAGAGAGTGAGAGAGAGAGCGCACCCACGTGCACCCTGAGTCAGTCTCTGTATTTTTTTTTTTTGAAGTGGGTGGTGTTGGTTGAAGTGTGTGATATTAGTTGTGGTTATTCCCGTTGTCTCTTGTATTTCATCATGTTCTTCAGAGCTGTATATTTCTTTACTGGCAGTATGGCGTTAGACAGTTCACACGATTACAGCTTATGCTTAATAAACACACAACACACTCACACTCACACCCTCCCAATCCCTGCACAGCCTTAATGATCTAAAAGAAAAACTAGGAGCTGAATTCCATCAAATTCAAGGAAGACACTGTGTTAGTGTGTGCACACTACCTCACATGCCCTTGTGACGTGATCACCAGTGTGGTCTGCCTGGCCGTGGGTTAGCCCACTCTCTCAGGGGTCCGCTCGCTCACACAGAATGACAGAGTGTGGGACACCGCACACTGACCCTGCTCAGTACAGGCACTCTGCTTCTCCGACTGGCGACGAACCCCAGAGTGAACGTATCACCAGGCAAGACAAGCAGCGCGGCATTCCACTGAATATCGTAGTTGCTACCGGGTCGAGTGGAACTAATTGCTGTGCTATTGACCTGCTAAGACCACAGACTGGCAGTGTGTTCAATGATTTGGACTGAGTATGGCTGATGATGAGCTAGTTAGCAGAGGGCTGCAAAACAACTTTTGTTTAAAGGGTCTCGTTGCGGGTGCAACATGTCACTGCGGATGACAAGCTGCGTAACACATGTAACTGCCTACACACACAGTGTGTACAAAATATAGCAAGCTGGGGGAGCATCTGAACAACTAAGCCCATCCCCTGTGAAGGCCCTCTGACACAGCACTGCATTATTACCATTATTACCATCACTACACTCTTAGTAAACTTATGTCCACTCTCTCTTGTATCCAAGTAATATACTACTATATATTCTACAGCTTAAGTTCACACATCGTTATCATTAAAAGGGTCAGTTCATTATATAAACAATACCAATATGTGAACTGAAATGCTTAAGTTCCTCAGGTGCTGACCGACTTCTCCTGTTTTCACTGAGGTAAACTACATTCCTGACACATTCTGACAACCTTGGAGTTCTTTCAACATGAAGCCTGGCAAAGACACCCACTGACAGGCAATTTGAGTTTAACTTTTCATATCGCTTCTCACTCATCTCTTTGCTGCAGCGGATCTGGGGTGTGTGTGTAAAGGGTTTGCCTTTACTGGAGAATTAGGTCAAACCACTGAGCCTCCACAGCACATCACACACTGGCCTTATTTTCCAAGTCTATTAAACCACTGCAGAAATGTGATAGTGAGAAAGGTAAACCATACAGCCACGTAACACAAATATGTATTAAGGATAATAGCATATGCCATAACTTAACTGAGAATATTATACAATGCATAAAAAACAAACAAACAAAAAAACAGGAAAAAAATAAAACTGCAATGGCCATTTTATTTTAGACTGAAGTGTTCTAAAAGCCCTTAATCTCCCAGATCTCTCACACACGTCTGTAGGACCAAGTGAAAACTGAAGCCATATTGCCACATGGCCAACCTGGCTCAGAGAGCACTGGGTCTTACCTTTATTGACGGCGGGCATCGTGAGGGGGATGCTGATGATGCCAACCAGGTCTTCAGTGGGCACAAGAGAGCGCAGGATGGCACGGATTCGAACAGCCTCGCCTTTGCCCTTATTGATCAGCTGTGTGTGAGAGCACAGCGCTTTAAACCTGCTCCTGGGTAGATACGAATCAACCCCCCCGCACCCACCACCCGCACTCACCAGCCCCCAGCCCCATCCCCAGACACCCCACCCACCAACCCACTATCAAACAAATGAGCATTACAGAACTAAAATGTGCTGCACAGTATTCCTGTGTGCAAAAACTGGGTCGGCAGCCAATCAAGATTGACATTGACCATGATATACATAAATTAACTTGACCACTTAGACGCATTTATTTCAGGAGATATATAAATATGTATAGGTAGGAACCTCAAGAGATTCAAACATTCATGCATTACGCATGCCAATAAATGCACTTGTATGCTTAGTACGCAACAACTCCCAGAGACTGTAGTGAGGTTTCTGTGAGGGAGGACATGGTGGACCCACGTGCATCTCAGGCGCACAGCGTCCCAGCAGGTCGATGAGGGCCGAGTAGAAGGACATAATTGCGTTTCCCATGTGGACGACCTCTTCCTCCTCATCATCCTCAGTGGACCTGAGACAGGGGGAGAGTGAGAGGGGGAAAGAGAGGTCTTTAAAAGAGAGATGAGATAGGAAGGAACTGACAGGAGAACGAGGTGTGTGACTTACGCATCTGATGTGAGGCCCAGAGCAATGGTGGGCAGGTCCAGTGCTGGTGTCTCTGATATTTTTATGGCCTCTTTCATGGCTGCTAGCAGTCCGTTCCCACCTTCTCCACGGAGGGCGGGGCCAAAGCACTCAGGTCGACGAATCAGCAGCTTCACCACTACACTGGAGTTCTCCTCCACACTCTCACCTGCAGAGCAGCAGGAAGGTTTATGTTCTCAGCTCTGTGTGAGTTCGGCTGCACCTCGTTTAATTGCCCAAGCGTGACCACTCGTCTTTAAAAGCAGAGGCGTTTCTGTTTGTGTATTTGCGCGTGGCAAAAGGAAATGTGTTTGTGTTCTGTTTTGTATATAGATGTTTGTTGATTCTTGGCTTTTGCATCTGTCTTACCGTTCACAAAGACAGCAAAGCGCAGGAAGGAGAGGTAGCGCTCCCCCTCGATGGGGTTCCAGCCCAGGTCCGGATAGCCTTTGGAGAGCAGCATGGGACAGCTCTGCAGTCCACATCCAGCTAGATAGGTTACCACCTACACACACACACACACACACACACATTATATCATTATATATATATATATATATATATATATATATATATATATATATATATATATATATATATATTCATGTATGAACTAAGTCATGTATGAACTAACTCCATTCTAAAGCTTACACACACCTTGTCAAGGTCAGGCTCCTCAAGTGCAAGTGCAAGACTGTTGTTGTCCATCACAGAGGAAGCGGCTACATCCAGAGGGGTGGAACCTCTCATGGATGGAGAAGCTACGTAAACACACACACACACAAACACACACACACACACACACACACACACACACACAAACACACAAACACACACACACACATACACACCTTTGATAAATTTTGATCCTTTAAAACTTTTCAATAGTGCTGCAAATGCCAGGTGTACCAACTTATAAATGCCAGAAGGAGGCAGTATTTCCACTACTTGTGATACAAGCCCAAACATTGTAATAGCATAGCAATGCTTCACAACAGTATTACTTTCCTCAAATGTATAAATGACATTTATGTATATAAAGTTTAGGAAGATCCTAAGCACTGGCTGTACTGGTTGTGTGGTGTAGGTTGGTTGCCTTCACTGGTTGTACTGGTTGTGTGCTGTAGGTTGATTGTCTTCACTGACTGTACTGGTTGTGTGGTGTAGGTTGGTTGTCTTTACTGGTTGTACTGGTTGTGTGCTGTAGGCTGGTTGTCTTCACTGGTTGTACTATTTGTGTGCTGTAGTCTGGTTGTCTTCACTGGTTGTACTGGTTGTGTGCTGTAGTCTGGTTGTCTTCACTGGTTGTACTGGTTGTGTGCTGTAGGTTGGTTGTCTTCACTGACTGTACTGGTTGTGTGCTGTAGGTTGGTTGTCTTCACTGATTGTACTGGTTGTGTGCTGTAGGTTGGTTGCCTTCACTGGTTGTACTGGTTGTGTGCTGTAGGTTGGTTGTCTTCACTGACTGTACTGGTTGTGTGCTGTAGGTTGGTTGTCTTCACTGATTGTGCTGGTTGTGTGCTGTAGGTTGGTTGCCTTCACTGGTTGTACTGGTTGTGTGCTGTAGGTTGGTTGTCTTCACTGACTGTACTGGTTGTGTGCTGTAGGTTGGTTGTCTTCACTGGTTGTACTGGTTGTGTGCTGTAGGTTGGTTGTCTTCACTGACTGTACTGGTTGTGTGCTGTAGGTTGGTTGTCTTCACTGATTGTACTGGTTGTGTGCTGTAGGTTGGTTGCCTTCACTGGTTGTATTGGTTGTGTGCTGTAGGTTGGTTGTCTTCACTGGTTGTACTGGTTGTGTGCTGTAGGTTGGTTGTCTTCACTGGTTGTACTGGTTGTGTGCTGTAGGTTGGTTGTCTTCACTGACTGTACTGGTTGTGTGCTGTAGGTTGGTTGTCTTCACTGGCTGTACTGGTTGTGTGCTGTAGGTTGGTTGTCTTCACTGATTGTACTGGTTGTGTGCTGTAGTTTGGTTGCCTTCACTGGTTGTACTGGTTGTGTGCTGTAGGTTGGTTGTCTTCACTGACTGTACTGGTTGTGTGCTGTAGGTTGGTTGTCTTCACTGATTGTACTGGTTGTGTGCTGTAGGTTGGTTGCCTTCACTGGTTGTACTGGTTGTGTGCTGGTTGTCTTCACTGATTGTACTGGTTGTGTGCTGTAGTTTGGTTGCCTTCACTGGTTGTACTGGTTGTGTGCTGTAGGTTGGTTGTCTTCACTGACTGTACTGGTTGTGTGCTGTAGGTTGGTTGTCTTCACTGATTGTACTGGTTGTGTGCTGTAGGTTGGTTGCCTTCACTGGTTGTACTGGCTGTACTGGTTGTGTGCTGTAGGTTGGTTGTCTTCACTGATTGTACTGGTTGTGTGCTGTAGGTTGGTTGTCTTCACTGATTGTACTGGTTGTGTGCTGTAGGTTGGTTGTCTTCACTGATTGTACTGGTTGTGTGCTGTAGGTTGGTTGCCTTCACTGGTTGTACTGGTTGTGTGCTGTAGGTTGGTTGTCTTCACTGACTGTACTGGTTGTGTGCTGTAGATTGGTTGTCTTCACTGGCTGTACTGGTTGTGTGCTGTAGGTTGGTTGTCTTCACTGACTGTACTGGTTGTGTGCTGTAGGTTGGTTGTCTTCACTGACTGTACTGGTTGTGTGCTGTAGGTTGGTTGTCTTCACTGACTGTACTGGTTGTGTGCTGTAGGTTGGTTGTCTTCACTGGCTGTACTGGTTGTGTGCTGTAGGTTGGTTGTCTTCACTGATTGTACTGGTTGTGTGCTGTAGGTTGGTTGTCTTCACTGATTGTACTGGTTGTGTGCTGTAGGTTGGTTGTCTTCACTGATTGTACTGGTTGTGTGCTGTAGGTTGGTTGCCTTCCCTGGTTGTAATGGTTGTGTGCTGTAGGTTGGTTGTCTTCACTGACTGTACTGGTTGTGTGCTGTAGATTGGTTGTCTTCACTGGCTGTACTGGTTGTGTGCTGTAGGTTGGTTGTCTTCACTGACTGTACTGGTTGTGTGCTGTAGGTTGGTTGTCTTCACTGATTGTACTGGTTGTGTGCTGTAGGTGTGGGCCACACTCACCCAGCCCCACGCTGCTGTTCTCCAGCAGGTAGCTCAGGTGGTCAAACATGGCCTTCTGGTTCTGGCGGCTGATTCTGCAGAAGTAGCACAGGAAGCGGCAGCAGCTGGCCACCATCTTAGGAAATGCTATTTCCTGTGAAATAGAGTGTTGAGCATTTAAGCCGAATGGGTAAAATAGCTTCTCAGTTCTCCTGCCTGCTCACGGGTGATGTCCATATTCACAACCACCTGCTGTTCAGTCAGTGACTTAGAGTGACACTGAATGCTTGTAAGAATGCCTTAAAGCACACTGTAATTAAATACATTAGTCTGAAATCAGCAATATATATATATATATATATATATATATATATATATATATATATATATATATATATATATATATATATATATATATATATATAATATGAGAATGAGAATATATTTAAGAATGTAAAAGAAAATCAACCCACTGACATCATTACAGTCTCTTGCTTTCCTCAGGATTACCCTAAAATCTGCCAGTATTTCTGCCACTTCTGTTATGGGGCAGCCTCATAAAAATACCTTTTTACCACCTTCAGTTCATTCTCCATTGAGATCAATAGAAGTTAATGATGCCTCATAAATCAAATGATAATGATGCATTTGGTTATTAAGAAACTGCAAAGGCCAAAAAGGTTTGGGCCTTGGTCTGTCATTATTTCAGTGCAGGATTGAGTGTGCTTGTATGGGTGCTTGTAAGGGTGTCTTTATTTGACCACCAAGGCTGTAGAAAAAAAATACATAACTCTTAACCTTAACATAAACTAATTATGGTTCAGAATCTGCAGAGTTATTAAATCACAGGCCAACTGTAATTAATCTGAGCAGTCCAGACAAGCTGCCTCCCTCAAAAATAATATTAAAAATTCTAAGACAGAAGAGAGGCTCCATCTTCTGAAATAGGTCCTGGTCTCATTAGTCCACACACACCCACCTACACACACAGACCAAACAGCCTCCCACAAGACCCAATCAGTGGCATAGTGCCACGGTGACATCTACCCTCCATTTAACATCCCTGGGACTAGGCAGAGTGCCACTGTAATGGTCATTTGAGTTCACCTAACAATGGCAAATCCTTACAAAGCTTCACACTCTCACAGTGTTTAATCAGTTTGCTCTCTTTTCTATATACATGCATACATACAAAAAATGCTTTTTTATACTTGATTTAAAGATCAGTGGACATAGCAACAGACAATTATTTGAGTAATACACTTTGTGTAACATTTCTTATGTTTCATATAAGAAGGTGGATTGTATAGAGCAGCTAAAGATGGGGAATTAAATTCTCTCACTCACTCACTCACTCACTCACTCACTCACTCACTCACTCACTCACTCACTCACTCACTCACTCACTCACTCACTCACTCTCTCTCTCTCTCTCTCTCTCTCTCTCTCTCTCTCTCTCTCTCTCTCTCTCTCTCTCTCTCTCTCTCTCTCTCTCTCTCTCTCTCTCTCTCTCTCTCTCTCTCTCTCACTCTCACTCTCACTCTCACTCTCTCTCTCACTCTCTCTCTCACTCTCTCTCTCACTCTCTCTCTCTCACTCTCTGTGGGGTACCTGAGACTTGCCGCCCCCCAGGACGTTCACCATGACCTCCATGACCGTCTCATGCATACCCAAGACCCGCATCAGGTTGGGGTGTTGGTAGAACACCTTGTTGTTCATGATGTCCCTTGAGAACATAAACAGGGGAAAGGACACATCCTTTAAGAGTTTAGTTTATAACTAGCAATGAATGCATCATCCATGAATCCATGTTTACCCCCTATGCCTGCTTATGGCCATTTATTAAAACTGGGCTCCATTGTTAGATGAGGTAAATAAATGAGGTAAATAAATGTGTAAGGTATCCCCAAATAATTTATTATATATGCTATGTGGTTTGCTTTTACAGTCCATTAATGCCATACAAGCAGGCAATATTATCTCAGCCCAAATCTCTGGCTAGCTATGCAATCATCATTAGCACATTAGCATTTCCACTCATACATATACTGTCTACTCAGCAATAAACAAGCAGACTACATCATCCCTGCCCATATCTCCATAGACAGATGCTCTCCCCATCGCCATTAGCAGGTGGAGGTGTGTTTTGGGCGGGGCGGGGCACGCCTACCCCAGCCCGTCGATCATGAGCCGCTCCTCCTCCTCGCCCATGCGCACGCTCAGGAGCGAGCGTATCTGGCCCAGCGAGGCCAGCAGGTGGATGGTGTCGTGCACGGAGGCGGCGCTGATGGAGTAGCTCTTGCGCATGGCGCGCAGCAGCTCGCCGATGCTGTCGTACTGACGTCGCAGCAGGCTGAACATCACGCGCACCAGCTCCGGGTCCTGGATATGGCTCTCCTGAGCCCAGCTCACCATGGTGTGGGAGATTAGCTCCTTCAGGTTGGCTGTGAGGACAGGAGGGAGTTAGCACGGTTAGCGTCTCCTGCCCATTTACATACTTTACATATGAGCATCCTAGTCAGCTTTGGGTTTGCATAGGGACACATGATTCAACATTCTGCATAAGCAAATTAGGGGTTGGCAAACCCTAGCACAGAAGTCTTCTTTAACTGATTTGTAAGCTATAGGTGATATATAGGTAAAAAATATATCTAGTAATGTTATATTTTTGTCAAATATGTCCCAATGACAGCGGTAAGCCAACAGGTGTTACATGTGTTCTTACAGAGTGTCAGTGCTGACAGTAGTTGCAATAGCAACTTCGTCCTGAAACTACCTCAAAAGCTCTTTCCTAAAGAAACACCCTAAGCTCCTCTTTAGAGAGCTGAGAACAGGCCAGGCGCAAACACCTGCTCACTACACTACAGCTCGCTTTGTTCAGCCTTGCGATCAGCAGTTGAATCCGCTTGTCACAGGACTCAGATGCCACAAATGTCAAACTGGTCTCAGGGATGCAAATGTCCTAATGAGTAAAACCTCAGTCCTGAAACATGCACATTTTCAAAATGTACAGGAACACGTTCTGTGTAGATTAGTAACTCGCTGTCATGAGATATACTTCCTTTGTTTAATTTTCCCAATTAAAATTCTAAACGCTTAGATCAGACTTGACCCTGCAGCTCATGAGCAAGCGATTACATTGGCAAGTTGATTTCCGCTTGCTGTTATGTAATGATGAGTGAGAGAAGAAAAGGGGGTTATTAATAGTGCAGTATCACTCCGCAAGCAGGTCTGACTAAGTCATTTGTTTAGACCGCCATTATGCTGGGTGGTGGGGGTGGAGGCAGAGGGTTTATCCTTAAAGCCTCATTAAAACCAAATCAATACACTGCTAGCTGCAGAAGCAGCAGCAAGCTTGCCCTATTGTTTCGTCAGGGGACAAAAATGTGCCATTGACTACAGGTTTCCACTCTTATATTTGTGCTGCAAAGGGTCAATTATGGGAGGCAATTATTTACACGCAGCAGACGGGGAAGACGACAAATCAACGCACTTTCAACGGCGATGTCAGTAATCAGATGTCAGTAGATTAGTCTGACGGTGTACCAGCTGCTCGGGACCACACCACCTGCAGGGGTCAACTTTGTGGGAGTTCTGAGCTCCCTTGCTGTCTGCTGTTTACTGTTTACTGGAGCTCTGCTTTTCCCTGCTGCTTTGATTTTTTGGATTTCCAGTCTAGTTTTGTTTACCTGTTTTACTCTGCACCTATCTGTGCACATGTGATAAACGCCTCTGATTGCTGTGCCTGTGATTGCTGTGACTCTGATTTATGGATTTGTCTGTTTTGCATCCTAAGCCAGGGCTGGATGTGGTTAATTAACCATCTCATGTCACTTAAACAAGGGAAGAACACTGCTTCTAATTACTCTATGCATATCGTTATACTCACAGCTGAAAGCAGCTCAGGAAGTGGATGGACAAAATGAGTCTTTTGGGATCTGAACCTTGGTCTTTCACACAAAACATTTTGTTATAAAGACAAAATTCTACTGAGGTCTACGAGCTACATTAACACTTTTAGACCTTAATCTGTCCATTTACATCTCCTGTTGCAGCAGCATTTTTCCGGTTGATAAAAGATGGAAGGTTGAAGCCCTGCATCGACTATCATGGTCTCAGTGCTGTAAATGTCAGTTCCTCAAGCCGGTTCCCATAGTACCCTCTAATCTGCAACTTCTCAGAGGTGCAAATCTCTTCACCAAGTTAGATTTGCATAGTACTTAGAATATGTTTCATATTCATGAAGGTGATGAAAGGAAGACCATTTTTATTATTAGCAGTGGCTGTTGTTACAAGTACTTAGTTATGAGCTCTGGACTTGCTAATTCACCTTCTGTTTTCAGTCTTTTGTCACTGAGGTCCCGAGGGACAACATGAACGATTTCATCATGACCTACATTATTGACATTTTGATCTAACATATGAAACAAGAGCAACAAAAACCTTAGATAACATTTTCAGCAAATTTAAAGTGTGAGTTTCACTAGCATGAAGTGTCATTTTTGGCATATAAGTACAAATTGAGTGGAGACAGCCAACACTAAGGCAGTAACGGAGTGGAGATGTCAACACTAAGGCAGTAACAGAGTGGAGATGTCAACACTAAGGCAATAACGGAGTGGAGATGCCAACACTAAGGCAATAACGGAGTGGAGATGCCAACACTAAGGCAGTAACAGAGTGGAGATGCCAACACTAAGGCAGTAACGGAGTGGAGATGTCAACACTAAGGCAGTAACAGAGTGGAGATGTCAACACTAAGGCAGTAACGGAGTGGAGATGTCAACACTAAGGTAGTAACAGAGTGGAGATGTCAACACTAAGGTAGTAACAGAGTGGAGATGCCAACACTAAGGCAGTAACGGAGTGGAGATGTCAACACTAAGGCAGTAACGGAGTGGAGATGTCAACACTAAGGCAGTAACGGAGTGGAGATGCCAACACTAAGGCAATAACGGAGTGGAGATGCCAACACTAAGGTAGTAACAGAGTGGAGATGTCAACACTAAGGTAGTAACAGAGTGGAGATGCCAACACTAAGGCAGTAACGGAGTGGAGATGTCAACACTAAGGCAATAACGGAGTGGAGATGCCAACACTAAGGTAGTAACAGAGTGGAGATGTCAACACTAAGGCAGTAACGGAGTGGAGATGTCAACACTAAGGCAGTAACGGAGTGGAGATGCCAACACTAAGGCAATAACGGAGTGGAGATGCCAACACTAAGGCAGTAACGGAGTGGAGATGCCAACACTAAGGCAGTAACGGAGTGGAGATGTCAACACTAAGGCAGTAACGGAGTGGAGATGCCAACACTAAGGCAATAACGGAGTGGAGATGTCAACACTAAGGCAGTAATGGATTGGAGATGTCAACACTAAGGCAGTAACAGAGTGGAGATGCCAACACTAAGGCAGTAACAGAGTGGAGATGTCAACACTAAGGCAGTAATGGAGTGGAGATGTCAACACTAAGGCAATAACGGAGTGGAGATGCCAACACTAAGGCAGTAACAGAGTGGAGATGTCAACACTAAGGCAGTAACAGAGTGGAGATGTCAACACTAAGGCAGTAACAGAGTGGAGATGCCAACACTAAGGCAGTAACGGAGTGGAGATGTCAACACTAAGGCAATAACGGAGTGGAGATGCCAACACTAAGGCAGTAACAGAGTGGAGATGCCAACACTAAGGCAGTAACGGAGTGGAGATGTCAACACTAAGGCAATAACGGAGTGGAGATGCCAACACTAAGGCAGTAACAGAGTGGAGATGTCAACACTAAGGCAGTAACAGAGTGGAGATGCCAACACTAAGGCAGTAACGGAGTGGAGATGTCAACACTAAGGCAATAACGGAGTGGAGATGCCAACACTAAGGTAGTAACAGAGTGGAGATGTCAACACTAAGGTAGTAACGGAGTGGAGATGTCAACACTAAGGCAGTAACGGAGTGGAGATGTCAACACTAAGGCAGTAACAGAGTGGAGATGTCAACACTAAGGTAGTAACAGAGTGGAGATGTCAACACTAAGGCAGTAACAGAGTGGAGATGTCAACACTAAGGCAGTAACAGAGTGGAGATGTCAACACTAAGGCAATAACGGAGTGGAGATGCCAACACTAAGGCAGTAACAGAGTGGAGATGTCAACACTAAGGCAGTAACAGAGTGGAGATGCCAACACTAAGGCAGTAACAGAGTGGAGATGTCAACACTAAGGCAGTAATGGAGTGGAGATGTCAACACTAAGGCAATAACGGAGTGGAGATGCCAACACTAAGGCAGTAACAGAGTGGAGATGTCAACACTAAGGCAGTAACAGAGTGGAGATGTCAACACTAAGGCAGTAACAGAGTGGAGATGCCAACACTAAGGCAGTAACGGAGTGGAGATGTCAACACTAAGGCAATAACGGAGTGGAGATGCCAACACTAAGGCAGTAACAGAGTGGAGATGTCAACACTAAGGCAGTAACAGAGTGGAGATGCCAACACTAAGGCAATAACGGAGTGGAGATGCCAACACTAAGGCAATAACGGAGTGGAGATGCCAACACTAAGGTAGTAACAGAGTGGAGATGTCAACACTAAGGCAGTAACAGAGTGGAGATGTCAACACTAAGGTAGTAACAGAGTGGAGATGTCAACACTAAGGTAGTAACGGAGTGGAGATGTCAACACTAAGGTAGTAACAGAGTGGAGATGTCAACACTAAGGCAGTAACAGAGTGGAGATGCCAACACTAAGGTAGTAACAGAGTGGAGATGTCAACACTAAGGTAGTAACAGAGTGGAGATGTCAACACTAAGGTAGTAACGGAGTGGAGATGTCAACACTAAGGCAATAACGGAGTGGAGATGTCAACACTAAGGCAGTAATGGATTGGAGATGTCAACACTAAGGTAGTAACAGAGTGGAGATGTCAACACTAAGGTAGTAACGGAGTGGAGATGTCAACACTAAGGCAGTAACGGAGTGGAGATGTCAACACTAAGGCAGTAACAGAGTGGAGATGTCAACACTAAGGTAGTAACGGAGTGGAGATGTCAACACTAAGGCAGTAACGGAGTGGAGATGCCAACACTAAGGTAGTAACAGAGTGGAGATGTCAACACTAAGGCAGTAACGGATTGGAGATGCCAACACTAAGGTAGTAACAGAGTGGAGATGTCAACACTAAGGCAGTAATGGAGTGGAGATGCCAGTAACCCCACACATGCTGAAGGAGCTTCACAAACTTTTATCAATGTTTCATAAGAACTTTAGTACGGCTGATGCCGCTCTTACCTCCTTTATGAGAAGCAATGCCCTAAAATTAATGTGATCTGAGTTAGTTATGCAAGTCTTGGAGAACCTGAAAACCTCAAAGCCCTAAGCTTATGCATGCAGACCTCTCTCACCCTTCTGTGTGTTTTAATCACATAAGCCCTACCATGCCAAGCAACACGGAGCTCCTGGCCATGAACGATCCCATGGAGTTCAAGGGGCAGATACACCAGGAACAAGAAGATGAATGAGCCTCTTCTGAGTGCCCCACCAACTGTCCCATGTGCCCTCTCCTTTGTGCAGTGGGGGCATCCTGCAATCAGCTCTGAAGAGCAGAGGACTCAGTGAACCCTTCAACTGTTCGACAGCAGAAGACTCGATGAACTGTTCCAACTGCTGCTTTTGGGGGACTGAGGATGACTGCAAGGCGAAAAACAACTGGAAGTGTTTGCACTGTTTCGTTCCACAAGTAATTAAACTTTCATTTCTGGCCACTTTAATTTCTACGTCAAACTTCATTCAACCTGTGTGAAGTCAGGTGGAGGTTTAACTCTTGAAATAGGGTATGTAAAGCTGTGCCTCCAAAATCGTCCAAATGCAGATGATGGCATTTGCCAAGTGTTATCTCACGCTTGTGCCAGGTAGCCACGGCTAAGCAATTTCCCATTATATTACTCTACATATACTGGGACAGCCTATTCAATGATAGGACAAACAATAGACAAGATTACTTGTAAATCATTACTTCAGTACTGTCCTTAGCCAATAGTGTGACTCTCTCAGCAGCAGTAAATAAGATTTTATGAGCATCACCAATAGAGGACGGCACAGTGCTGAAATAGATGCTGCACCAATCAGCTACGGCCCCTGTTGACGCCATTTGGGGAAGTCAGCAGAATGGATGACTAGGTAATTCATATTGGTTTAGGGAAATGGTGGATGCCATGGGAACTGGAACGCATGTGACTATGCTGAATCAGGAAAACTGGAAAGTGGGAGGACTGGTGTTCTGTCCAGCCTTGTCCAAAGGTCCTACCGCACCACACAGAGCAGATGTAATATGAGGTTTGGCAGGCTAATGTAGCTACTTGGGAAGTGTACAAAATAAAGCAACCAACCCCTCACTCAAAAGCAAACAACAATATCACTGGCTAACAATAGCAATAACAGCACTGGTTCTTATACCTGGTTGATTAGTTCAAATAAAATCAATATTACAATAAATCTTTACAATGGTCTACAGTAATCGTGATTTATATCTACAATAGGACAACTCAGGAACACCAGAAACGTTATGTAATTGTGATGTGCACATGCACAATAACCCGTGATAGGGCTGGATCGATAGACTAGATAAACAGACAAAAGAAGACCAGAGCAGATGGCTAAGCTGCCTTGTCAACATTATAATTAATCACCTCTAAAGTGCTGACTACAGATCAAGGCATCAGGCCTGTTGTGATGTCACCATTAGCCCTAGATCAACATCTGCTTGTAAAAGGTCTTTAACTGTGACACCTGTCTTGGATGGGCCACCCTGACGCGCTAACTAATGTTTGCAGACATAAGACATTAAAAACAATGTTAGGTACTCAGGTCTAAAAACACCATCATAAAAGGCTGCCAACATGATGTGGCTCCATGTTTGTGTTTACAGATGCAGCTCCACTAACGCAGTAGCACTGGAGCCTGATCTGGGGTCAGTGAAAATGAGCCTGCTGCCTTAAAGGCAGTAGGGAGGAGCGGCTCACAAGGGATTTGCTCATGGCCCTTTATGTCCTCGCATTCCCACAATCCCAGGCAATTACAGAAACACAGCTGCCCAAGAATCTTGCAACCTCTCAGTCTCCAGACGCTATCAGTCATGCAGAAGATCAAACTTATACACACAAGCAATGTCTACTGTCTACACACACACACACACACACACACACACACACACACACACACACACACACACACACACACACATTCATACAGTCTTTGCCATAAAACCTCAGACACAAATATTCTGCAGATATTTCATAACTCCTAAAGACTGGTGTTAGAATGTCAGCATCACGACATCACTGGGATGCTGTCAGTGCCATATTTAAGCCCCAAATGAAAATGAAGAATTTCTCTGAGGTGTTGCCACCTGAGGGGCCCTTGGCATATGTTGGTTTAGGAGGTTTGCTTGAGCAAACAGAGCAAGCCTCAATTACAGCGACAGCGTCAGCAGCTCTAGACGGCTTCGTGTTAGGTGTGGTGAGATACGGGTGTGGTGAGGCATAATTCAGACTGCAATAAAACCCATGCTCCTTTTTGTGTTAAATGTTGTGCATTTAGGATGCGTACATCTCATGAATAATCACTCCCCAAAAGGGATGTGCTTTTGTGTAACCACATAAAGAAGATGGTGCAGGCATTCCTTGTCAGTAAGTGGCTGCAGAGTCGGTGCTCCTGCCCTTGTGAGAATGTTCTTCCTGCTCTGATGCTCCTCCATCCTGATAAGGCGCTGGGGTTCAGTGCTTTGCGACTGCCACTGCTTTGCAGAGCTCTCGCGTGTCTAAGCAGGCAGGCCACTCTGGATCAATCAGAGAAAGGAGCACCACTTACTATTCAACTGTGGTGGCACACTGCGGAGATGATACTCCGTCCTCCGCTCACAGCTCAAACACGCGGGAGGCTGCGTGTGCCCCTACCGGTATGAGTAAACTGGCTATTTGTTTTAGACCAGCCCAAATGTGCAATGCTAAAACACTAAATGCTAGCTCGGCCAAGCGCTTTTTAGGCTATGTGGTCTTTTTGTAGGGCTGCATCTGTTTTTCTGTACAGGCTCTTTCTTTATATTAAAGGTCCCAGATTTACAGCTTTCTTGCAGCAGTGGGTTTTCTTTGAACAGATTTGTGTGTAAATTTATTTGATGGGGTCCTAGGTGGACATGGACATGGCTTAGCCCCTGCCACAGAAGAACAATGACCGGCCCCACGCGGCTGGCAATGGCTGCAGATTTGTGAGCGGAGTGAAATAGGTGGTTAAGACCTGGAGACATGATAGTAGGCAGAAGAGCAGAATTAGAAATGATTAGCAAGCGGTTCTCCTTCTGACGGAGCTCCACAGAACTGGGTGTAATGTATGGGACAGAAGATATGGGAGTTCTAGCAGTAATTCTTTCTTTATGTGGGCCGAGCATTTACAGAGAGTGAGTGTTCTGCATGGAGTTTCAGTTGTTTTCCTAAGGAAACAGAATCTTCACTACTGGTGTGATGTCCTGCCAAGAGTGTGTGCTACCTCTTACATTAAAATAAGGTAACCTACAGTGCTTGTTATTTTTTTTTTTCATTTTCCCCATCCCCCTCCCACACACACACACACACACACACACACACACACACACACACACACACACTCACACACACACACACACACACACACACACACACACACACACACACACACACACACACACACACACACACACACACACACACACACACACATACACACACACACAACTTTATTAGAAATATTCATTCTCCAACTAGCAGTGACACCTATGTTTAGGTTTGTCAACATTGCAGCACCTAGTACACTCACACCACACACCACCCATCACCCATGTCACCACTAGCAGATTACTTTTCTCCATTGTGCATCCCATTTTAAGTCCTCCTACTAACGATAGAAAGTCCTGTAAAACCTAGTTCGGCTCTCCCTCCACCCTCCCTCCACCCTAGCCCCCCACTAGCTCTGCCCTAGGCAGGCTTCTTCACCCCTGCTCCCCTGAACGCAGCCTCAGATCTTCTGGGACTGGTCTCCCAGTTGTCTCAATTTTCCGACTGGTCACATTGTAACCAGATGTTTTAGTGTAATGGCCTCCAAATTCTTTAGCAGAATCACCCTAGAATCTCAAGGCCCATCCTAACACCTTTCTCCTGTTTGCATTCAAGACCCATCTTAATAACTTTCTCTTTTCCAAACACTCCATTTAATGCTCTTTCAAAAAAAATAGCACCCCCCCCCCACACACACACACACACACACACACACACACCACAGTATACAGTGACCTTGGGTCTGAGATAGGCACTATATCAATGAAACGTGTTGCCATGATCACTATTAGCTGTAGTACTGTAGATATCTGAAAATCTCCAGACAGTTGTACAGCATATGTTGTGTTGTGTGTTTGCCAAATGCTACAGCCACTCTCACAGCAAAGCCAAAGCCTGACCAAGGCAGTGCTATTACTCGCACGCAGCCGGGAAAGAGAAATGGATATGACCACTGCTCCACTGACCACAGAGCACATCAGTCTCTGTCATTTCCTCTGACCCCAGCTGCGCCTCCTAATACTCCGTCTCCCTTTCAGCCTCTTCCTCCATCTGAAGATCACATAAATAGTGGAGGCCACATAAGAGAGGCCGGGGCTTCCTCCTTACACACACGCCTGCGGTCTCGGCTCAGACAAACGTTGGGTTGAGATGCCCCCGGCACACTGCACATTCCTGCAGAGTGAATTAGGAAACCACGGCTGAACGGCCCGGCACCGTAGTGCAGGCAGCTAGGCTGGGACGTGCATGCATGTACCATACCGGGAAGGGAAGTGGTGGGGGGACCACACGCCGCTGGAGACACTGGCTGCTACTTACACGGGGCGGCCTCCTCTTTCTGCAGTGGCTTCTCTTTGTGTGGCTGTCCCTTGATTTTGTAGACCAGAGCTAGCAGACGGCCTTTGATGGATGTGTCCCGCACCTCTTCCTCCTCTTCCATGGGAGTACCTGCAGGAGGGCAGGAAGCAGGCAGCCTTTAGTGGACTCTCTCATTCCCTTTCCCTTCCCTTGTTCCCTGTCTTAAACCTTGAATGTGACACCACCATGAACGGATTGTGCAGCCATTATTGCCTTTGCATTGAGCCTCTACCCAAGGGGGGCCACAGGGCCTTTTAAATTACTGAGGACAACAGCTGGATGTCAGAGCTATCGGGCAAGGAACTAAGAGAAGGGATTATTCTTGCTAAAACTAGGAGGAGGAGCAGGGGGAGAGAAAACCATGGTGTGTGTTTGGCGGTACAGTAATAATGGCTGATTCTTTTGATTTGTCTAAAATATAAGTGCACCTAGGAAAAGGTACATTGTTTCAGTTAATGTTGTTTACTTTAGCATATGATTAAATGCTAATCTATATGAATATTTGTATATATTATAGTTGCTCATTTTTCAATATCTCACATTTTGCGATTACCCAATAATTATATTAATGGTAACAAATATGGTCTATATATAACATTAGAATATTAGTTTAGCTTGCAGACATCATGTAGGAGCAACACTTGTCTTACCACAATGTAGACGGAGCTCATTGTGAAACTCATAGAGCTCCTCCTGTATGTCTTCTGGGCATGGACAGTCCTCTCCCATACTGAAGTTCAGAAGCATGTTGATCTATGAGGAGCATATACATTATATTGCACAGCCAAGGGACTTCAGTGTTTCAGCATTGACGTAAACCATAAAAAGTGGCCAAAAACTAAAACAAGCTATCCTGCTTCTCAGTATTCATATAGTAAGTAGAACTGTTTGAACATAAATCAAAACAGAGAACAACCAATAAAACAGCACAGGAAAGCCTGACTACCACAGAAGCTCATATCTTTGGAGGCACATAAAAAACACAATTTAATTCTGCAATCTTATTTTAATATTAAAAAAAATAATAACATCAAAACATCCACCACCCATCCATCTTAAACGTGTGAAGCCTAACGTCTACTAGCACCTGCATCTACCACACAGGGTAAAAGTCGAATACAGAGGCAACCCTACTCAGCTACTTGTCAATTCCTTATTTCCCCAGAGTCTGAGTTAGTCAGACAGCTGAAGCCAGTGACAGAAGAATGTCAAAGCGAATGTGTCACCGCCTGAAGCTGTAATGACGAGATGGGAAGACGCTCCACTTGGGCAAAGACAGAACAGAAGCGGGAGAATGCCGTGGTGTGAACACCCCGCTCCAGGACAGCCGGCTCACACAAGTCCCTCAGGCCCGCCGACGCTCTGAAGGCGAAGCCGCGGAAGGATTTCAGAAGCCGACTTTGGAATGGCGGAGGGATCCCTGTGAACTTTGCTTTAAACTATGTCTGCGTGACTCCATCACAGACACATTGTTTTGCTGGCTGCCTGGGGGTGAATCAACATTAGTTGTTGATCACGTTCGAAGAGGGCTGCCTGTGCCCACTGACTTTCCGACCTGCATTCACCATGGACACGGCAGCGGAGTGACACGGAGATCTGCTTTTGCCTACATATCTGATAAACAACTAGACTGCAAATGATGCTGAAACAATAAGAATGGTGGATGTCATATGCTGCAGGAAAATTGCAGAGAGAGCACTGGTGAAGTAATAGCATTGCTAATCCTAATATCCTAGTGTTAATACCACATGCTCTCAGAACTGAGCTAAGCTTAAGGCCGGGGTTAGTTAGAAAAGTCATTTGGTGCCAGTCACAACCATTTCAGCAGGACAAGGCAAGCTTGTCTGCAAAGGGCCCATGGCTTCAGAGCAATCAGGAGGTGTTTCTACAAAGGGAAATGTGAGTAGTGCCAGGCCTCTCGATTATCTGTTTTTGTGCATGTATGGCTCCAATGGCCAAGAACTGAGAATGTATGTCTTCTGGAGGTAATGGCTTTGGGAAAAGGGTAGAATGCTTGGTGTAGGGAAAGGTGAACTGCTTCAGTGGTCTAATCTGATGGACGTTGACAAGAACATTAAAACCCACATCAGCGGGTTTAAATATGTGACATCTTCTTGGTCAGAAAGAAAGCCTGCGGCCCCACTGTCTATTTGCAGATAAGACTGGCCATCTTGGTTTTAGGGCCGTGTGGTGTCTGGAATGACTGCAGAGAGGTCACCCTTCAACATATATTTTTTACCTGCTCCTGTGGAGGTGACCGGAACTCTTTGGTCTTCTTGGCGGTGATGGCAGCTGACATGTTGAGAGCGAGCATGAGCTCGTTGTATCGGAACTTCTGGTTGTATTGCAGCTTTGACACGAAGCCGTCAGAGAAGGACACGATGGCTTCAATGCGGTGTTTTAGCTCGCAGTCACAGAAGTAGTGAAGTAGTTCACACATCTGGGTGTGTATTAGAGAAACAGTACAAACAAATTACAATCCCATAATTACAATCATTTTAGGTTCCATTAGGTTCCAAAGAAATAACACACATGATGTCATGATGTATATTACTATAGCTATGACTGCTGTTGACTGAAATCCAAACACTGATGAGTTGTGACAGAGGCTGTGGCGATGGAAGGCCTTGCTCCAGGGTCTGCCACTCTGGCTTTCTTGATGTTTGTATTTACAAATTCTACAATTTCTTACTTTTAAATATATTACAGAAATATTTTATTTTAAAAATATATATTATGTAATAAGTTTAAACATTCAAACTTACAAGTTTGAAACAAGTACAACAAATCTTTTCAGATAGTTCTGCAAAAAATATCAATTTATTCCAATATTTTATAAAATTGACACACATTTTTATGTTATAGGATATATGCTATCTATATAATTTATGCTTGTTTGTAACCATTTCCTAGTCAGTGCCTCCTTTCTAGGGGTCAGGTCTTTTGTGTTCTTGATTATGGGTTGACCCAGTTATCCTGTTCTTGCAAGTCATCAAAACTCTGCCTGTTTTGATGACACCTCATGGATTAGACCTAATAAACTCACTCAGCACACACTCCTTGGTGCCTCTGACTCCAGTACACAGGCCCTTAGGGTGCTATAAATGTAAGGAAAATGAGCTTTTATGCCAGGCCAGGCACTAACTAAAGGTCTGTTTACTCAGGCCACAAGTGTATCTTCCTACCTGCCGTTTGACCGACTCTGGCAGCGTCTTCTGCAGCAGACCTTTGACTGGCGGTTTTGCCTCTTTGGCCTCCTCCTCCCCGGCCTCCACGGCCTTCTCCTCCGCCCCAGTCACGCCCTCCTTCTCTGTGGCCTCGTCTATCATGTCCTCTCTTTGCTCTCCAAACACGATTGGCTCAATCAGGAGCAGGATCTTGTGAACATCCTGACTGGCCAGCACGCCCATGGTCAGCAACGTGCAAATCAGCCGTAAAATGGGCACGAACTGGTACTCCACGCTGCCCCCGACCGGGTCTCGGATGTGGTCCCCCCCGCCCTGGACGGCGTCCGTCAGCATGCTGATAGCTTTCTCTCTCAAGACTTCCAAGGGGATCTCAGGACTGTAGAGGTGTTGGTCACGTTTGGTGGTGATGAAGCAAGGTGGAGCAAAACTGAGCCGGGGTTCTAGGGAGGTGCTCAGCCCCACACCCGGAGGCTGGTGGCGTTTGGAGTCGTCCGGAAACAGCCGGATGCTGCGAGTCTCCGCCGTGACTGGGATGATGAACTCATTGTTCATCATGAGCCGAGCGGCTTTGGCCGTCTCCAGGTGGATGCTGATGAGCACGTTGTAGAAGCCTTCGCGCAGCATGCCGGACAGGTATTGGTTGTCGATGGTGTAGAGGAGCTGGGATTGGTCCAGGTGGCTACAGAGGGCGTGGGCTACACGAGTGTTGCCGAGGGCACAGAGGGCACAGTAGAGCTTTAGGGTGTGGTAATGGAACTTGCGCAAGTCTTCCTGCTCAGAGAGCTCCATGATATCCACACACCTGCACAATGAAGAAGAAACAGCCCTGTTTGTCTGTACAAGCAGTGATGAAATAAACCCACAGAAGGCATTCATGAGTCTAATGACCTTATTATGTCTGTCCAAAACTGCAATCATCGCTAATAATGAATGAAAATATATTAAGAGCCAGTTAGCATTATGCAAATGACTCCCCATTAGCTTTCATTAATTCACTGCAATAATTAGCCCCATTAGCTCTTTTAAGCGCAATGTTAGTTCAAGGTTAAACGTGTTGTTCATGAACTTGTGTTGTGCATGTGCATGTGCACCAACCGGTTCTCCTCTGGTATGTGCACAGCCAGCATCTGCAGGGGTTCCAGGCACTGCACCTGCCAGCCGTGCCTCTCGCTGACACGGGCCGTCTCCACGTTCAGGAACGTGTTGGGCATCCGGCTCCACAGCACCGCCTTGATGGTCTGGACGTCCAGCCGCGGTGGGCACTGCGGAACCGGGTTCTTGTGCTCGCTCTTAAAGACGGCTGATGACAGGGGCATGGCGTTCTGGGGAAGGAAGGTTGCCAAAAACAAGATGTTTGGGGCACAACGTCGCGGAATTAATGGTTGGTATAATGTGCCTATATATCAAAGGCCCTCTGTAAACAGAGAAGGGCAGAAAGCCAATGGTCACTCTTTGCTTCAGCATACACTGCCAACTCACAATGTCCTGGAGACTTCATCAAGTATTTTCATTCATCTACTATGGACGTACATGAGAGGGTTAAACATACAGTCAAGCTACTGAGATGAACAGAGGTGAGATGGGTCTTTATTAGCACCATCAGCATGTCTCGCAATATCCTTTCTTAATTTCCCATGGATATCAAATGCTATTCACTAGTGGCAGCTAGCCAACTTGTACATCTGATGGTACTGAAACAAAGAACTTAACTGGATGGCTTTAGGAATAACATTGTTGCCAGCAAGACCTGTTCGATTTTCTAACAATCATGAATCATACACATACATACACATATATAAGGGAGGATCTAACCTGTTATGAGGATGCACTAACCTTGATCTTGGTCAGCTCAAACTGGAACAGATTTGGACTGGTGGGCCGTACAAACACAGCAGGGAAAAGCTTTGTGTTGGGTTCCACCTGGTGAAAAGACACAACCCTTCCTGATATCCCCACTCTCTTCTATTAAGAGAAACCATCCATAACTACTAAGGTGCAGAAAAACAGGAGCAAAGGCTTTGATTTCTTATTCAACAGTTGCTGCACTAGCCAAAGAGGCCATGAAAACAAGACCACCATGTTGCACTGCCACCAGCAAGATACAAGGGAACCATTGTGAAACCACCTCTCCACTGAGTGCTAATCCAGTGAAAACCAGCAGTATTACGAGTCTCTCTTCTTTTGAGCTCTGCTTAAACCAATAGAAACTTAATCTGATTACAAAAAAGCTACACTTTCTAACCATTTTATTAAAAATGTTACTGTAAGTAATTTAAAACTAAGCAGATAAACAGAAAACAGCAGGGAGGTTCATGTAGTATGAATATACTAAAGTCTCCTTTCCTCAAACCTGTATTTCCTTTATTTCACAGTCAAACTGGAAATGTCGTCTGATTCTTAGGGCATGTAGGCTGTTTCCCACACTGGGTTATCAAAATGATAGCAATGGAAATCATGAGTGTGAGTGCCTTTAGTTTTTTATTGTTAACGGGAAGGAAATACTGTGGTTAAACTGTGTTTAAACTGTGCTCAAACTGTGCGCAGCTATCATCATGTGACCTACTGAGGGCCTTTTGAGGAAATAATGGTTTCTGCCTCCTTCAGTGAGGGGTAAATACTTAGTGATGTCATGATTATGCTGTAATAAATGACATATCAGTCTCCCAATCACACGAGGGGAGTGGCAGGTGTAAATCTTAGCGACACACGAACGTACAAATCAAATGTAGGCAAGATTTTAAACCTCTATTCATTGGTTCATAACTCATACTATGGACAAAATATAAAGGGCCAGACTTCAGATTCAGGAAATGTTTTGAACCACGTTGCTATAATGTCTTAGAGATGCCGTAGAGATATTAATAAAAACATTGATTATGATGCGCCGGCACCTTTGCAGACCTCTAACCTGGATGCTATGACTTGTGCTGTGCTGTTGCACAGCACTGTTATGCTATTTTCAGACTGGATTTGTGATGGTATCACATTGGTTTCCTATGAGTATTTCTATCAGCCTTTTTGCTGATAGCGACTCGATTCTAATATTGGATCAGTGCCATCTCTAAAGAAAAGGTCAACTTCTGGAGGAGAACAGGCCATGCCCAAGGAGGTCCTGGCAGAAGATTACCACCTATAATAGTGTGATAGTTATTAAATACAGAAATGATTAAACAGATATAAATTCAGTGTTGAACATCTGTACACGGTTGGGGGTGGTGTGGAATGGTATGTCAAAAGATTAAGAGTCAAAGCCAAGCAAGGAAGACAAGTGAGCTAAAGATAATTGCCTCGGGTAATGAAGCATTCAAGGTTAATGGACAATGACTTTTAAACTACAGCAGTATACTATATGCCAATGTACTTGGAATAAACAGCTCTGTCTAATTTCAATAATCAAGGCCCCTTTATTTATGAATCTCTACTGACTGAATGAGTCTTGAATTGAAATGGCAATGGCTTAAGGAGGTGTGGTCACACTACCCCTGTACACACTAATGCCATTTTAGGATAATCAGCACTGAGAAGCATGAATTTATTCTCTGTGATAGAGAGAAGAGAGAAACCAGGTGAGAAACCAGGTGAGATAATAAGACGATATGAGAGAAAAATATACACAGAGATAGAACCAGAGACACAGAGACAGAGAGAGAGAGATAAGAGGCAGACATAGGCAGAGGTAGAGAAAAGAGAGATAGGCAGAGACAGACAGTGATAAGTAGAGAAAAGAGAGAGGCAGAGACAGAGAGAACCCCTTCCTTAATGGGTAGGAGAGAAGCCAGTCATATGTTCGCTTGAGTTTGGCTTGCTCTGTGTAGTCTGCAAGTCTCATGTGGAGAACTGGACAGCTTGTAAGTATGATCCTGAGAGAAAGGCAGCCATAGTGACCTGCTCCTTCCCTCCGCTCCCACTCGAACACTGCAGCTGAACTGGGACTACTGGCCAATACTAAAGACTCTTCTCCTTAAATCATGAGAGAAATTGCATAGTCGATTAATACAGGTGTCAGTATTACTGGAACAAGCTGGCTTCAAATGCAGCAACAACAGTCAGGACCATCTAGTCAGGATCACTATCTTGAGGATGGCAATGTCTAGATGAAGAAGGGATAGTGGGACTGAGAGTAGTCATGGAGTGTGCTGGATGTTCATACCCAGCCATAAATGTCCACCAGTGCTACGCCAGATCCACAAAACCAACATAAGTCTTGATTACCACACTAAGTGTTGGGAAGGTTACTTACAAAAGCTTACAATATTATATACTACTACTGCTATAAATTCCATTTGCAATGCCCATATGCTAGCTGAAGGATAGCAATATTAAAAAATCAATGACTAAAACAAAACATTTCACAAAGTCATGCTGTGCCAGTGGGGAGAGTAATACCTGGTATGACGTTGGCAGCTCTTTGCCATTGACAATGAAGGCCACCATGCCAGTAGCCAAATCGATTAGGCAACCGATCTCTACGTCCACATTACTGCGGCTAGAGGAATGGGTCGCACTAATGATGTCCCCTCCCCACACCATATAGCAGTTACTCCTCTTTACGCTGTAAAACAAGGTTGGGTCAGTCTGATTGGTGCATACCCCAACCAATCACAACTAGCTGCTCTGAGGGAACGTCCAATGGCTAAGTGCTTTACCTCTCATGGACCCGGCCTCGCTCGTCCCCCAGTGTAACAGTCACCGTCCGGTTCTTGCTGAGGTTGAACTGGTTACTGTAGTAATGGTAGTCAGGTGTGACCCAACCAACCCACACGCAGGAAGGATCTTGACCAGCAAACACCCTGACCGAGTGATAGTACTGCGTAGCACATTAAAAACACATTACCACCTACAGTAAAATATACTTCTGCAAGGGGGCTATGGGTGAGACCCCAGCTACTTACAGTGGTTATGCTACTAAAGTCACATCTCCTCATGTCTTCTGTATGTTTCATGGATTTCACAGGATGTCTGTGAAAAAATACCAACAAATCTGTCTTGCAAAAACAGATGCAAAAAAATTTGATTGATATTCCATATCATCAGATATTCTGTATCTGTATCTGGAAGCAAACGGGTTTGCCGCAAATGAATTAGTTTAGCTAGTTCTGATTCTCTAAAAAGTGGTGATCAGTTCATTCTAATGCAGTTCACCCAAATTCAGATTTCTTTCAGATGTTTTATAAAATATAGGTACTGAAGTAAATACCTTTACATTACATTTACATTATACTTTACATTATATTAAACTGAAAATCAGCATAAGATATTGGAGAGCACGTTTGAGATTAACCTCTTTCTGCAGCATGTCAGCTTGTGCCAGAGTTTGAGATGAACCTCTGTGGTGTGTTAAATCTGTCTCACCTGTGACGTAGTTTGAGATGAACCTCTGTGGTGTGTTAAATCTGTCTCACCTGTGACATAGTTTGAGATGAACCTCTGTGGTGTGTTAAATCTGTCTCACCTGTGACGGAGTTTGAGATGAACCTCTGTGGTGTGTTAAATCTGTCTCACCTGTGACGGAGTTTGAGCGGCTCCTCGTCATGCACACCGTTCATGTCAGAGCAGGCGCTGCTCCTGAAGGTGGCATGGAACTCCACGGGCATGCTCAGCCGTAGGAACACCATGTCAGCGTTGCTATTCTGCGTCCCAAAAGTCTTGTGGGTCACTTTCAGACACGGGGGGCTGTCGACTGTGCCGTCGATCCGTGCAACCTGCAATTCAAAGAAAATCTGAATTATGGATGACCTTGATAAACTAGCATTGGGCAATATGGTTACAAACAAAGATCACATGTCTTCTTCAGACACATTTTTAGAATTGTACATTTTCATATTGCCAGTGAATGTATTAATACACGTTAAAGGGTCCAAGAACAGAAGCAACCAGCTGGATTTTGCACTTTTTTCCAGGGGGTTGGGTGGCAGAGGAATCTGGACATTACCGCAATGTGACAGTGATCTTTCGGCACATTGACGAAGGTAGGCAAGCGTTTGCTGAACCACATGGTGACCTCTCGGTTCATGTTGACAGCGAAGGGTTCGAAGCCCTCCTGCAGGCCGCACATGGTGTAGTACTTAAACGTGCTGGCGTCCTTCCCCAGGTTCATCCGGCCAACCTGTGAAAGCCCCAAGCTGCAGACTGGAATAAAGCCTGCGCCATGGAGATGACAGGATAGCACTCGCTGTTATAAACCTGCCTTATAATCCCAACGACGCATCACTGACCGGAGTCTAACGTGAACAACAAATGTCTGAATTGTTCATTCATTTGTCGTAACCATATGGCAGAGCGTGACTCCTTCAGAGCCCCTTCTGTCTCACTCACCGTCCTCGGTCTCAAAGTCAGTGAAGCAGAGCTCCGAGCCCTTGTTGGTGATGAGGATCTCCCCATTGAGGGTGAAGATCATGGACTTGTCCTCCATGTTGACCATGCAGCCCACCACATCGCCAGCACGCCAGCAGCGGCCAAACAGACGGCTCCCCTGGTGGAGGCGGTGGCCCTGGGGGAGAGACAAAGAATGAAAATATGTTCATAATGTTCGTAATCACTGGATTTGCATGTCTGAAAAAAGTTGTCTTGTCTTGGTACAGTAGAACACAGAATGTGTGAGTCATCAGTCACAAAATCCTCCCAAAAAATAAATAGTAACGGTGAAGTAATAGCAAAAAGACCAGCTCATACTTTCTAAAAAGCTAAGCAAAGAATATTCATTCCATTAGGTGTTTTAAGCATCAAACCAGCACTGATGTGGGTTCTGAAAACAGCTGGTGAAATGGAATGACAAATGTGAGGTCATATTAAGTAATTAACTTACACTAAAATATTATGTTATACTAAAACTGCTTGCAAATCATAAGATATATAGTTTTATATAACTAATAACTCATAATTAATGCTGAAAAACAAAACGTTCACATAAAGGATTGCAGGTCCCATAAGATCATATATGCCACACTAACTGCACTTTCTGATAAAACATTTTCAGTAAATATCAAATATGACATATGGAATCATGCATGTCCAAACAAAACAAAGTCGATTAGTCCTGCACCTCTGCTGACACACAGCGGGCCGCGTGCCCACAAGGCAGTGGGTCTGAATCTCACCCTGTAGCCATCGAACACATAAGCCTTGTCATCGGTGCCCAGCTCGATGTCGGGCCGCAGGCCCGGCCGGGCCCAGCCCACTCTCATGTCTCCGCCGGTTACCGCCTCAAACTCGAAGTACCACCTGCCCTGTCTCACGGCGTACGTCTTCTCCAGTCGGAAGAAGCGTATCTTGTCGATGCTCAGCCTCTCCACAACATGGCCTGTCGGGAGGGTTGGACAGGGAGAGGAGGTGCAGACAGTCAGATGAGGGAAGACTGATGTCACGGTCCACAAATACACCACCTGGGGTTGTGCAGCTGATACTGGAACTGCGTGAGGGTTCATGTGTTTGACTGACATACTGACACTCATCTGAGCCATACAGATTCACACAAAATGGATTGATGGACTCTTAGAGTAACACTGGCAGTGCAGTAACAGATCTAGCCACCCCTCCTTTTGTCTCACAAACGCAAACCAAAGCAACGTTTTAAAGCAACATTTCAATGCAACATTGTAATGCAGTCCGGGTCAAGGAAAAGGGTCAACCGCAAAGACAGCAGTGCATTTGAGTCCTGACTCAAGCCCTACGCCACCTCTCTGAGCAGTGGGTGTGTTTGAACACACATGTTGGAATTCTGGCCTCTCAGTCAGCTCTTAGGTTAGGGCCTGGTGAGACACACACACAGAGACATCTCGAGCTGTGTAAAGTAATGCCAGCATTGTACAAAGGTCAATGAAAAGCTTACTGTAAGTGATTGATTATAGAAGGCCAGCAACTACAACAAATATCTTAACAATTAGGTTTAGGGACTTTGGGTTCCATGACAATGCCAGATGGCTGATGAGGAAGGCAGAAGATCTGGTCCACTGAGGAGCCCTGAGACAGGGGACTCCATCCCTAAATACACCCGTGAACCAAAGCTTGTACTTAATAAGCCTTGTAAAATTATTTTCTAGCAGATTTTTTGGTAACATCAGATTATGCAACCATTTCTACAGTGTAGCTGAAAGATTAATTATACAGTAGTACAGAGTAATATTGTGTAAAGACATTGATGCTCTATGTTTACACTATGACTTATCTAGATGTATTAACAATGTCATCCATTATGTGAGTACCAGGGCATTATTAAATATTTTTGCTCAGAATTAATATTCCACTGTAATTAGTGCAGACATACTGCAACAGTGATAATGTAATATAAACCGCAACCAGATTTTCTTTAGACATAAACTCATTATGACATTTTCTTCACATACATAAATTTCCATATCATAGGCTGATTAAACTCTATCGTTCTAAAATAATATTTGAAGTTATCCATTTTGGCATCAGCACATCCATTCCTGTGACACACTCAGCCTATATGATTGCTCCCTAAAGAGCAAGCGCACGGTGGTTTTAAGTGGATTTGCATAAGCGTCTCTGTGTAATGAAACACCCCTGAGGCACCCACCGCCCTCCTGGTCGGGAGGCTCGATGTTGTAGCCGTATCCGATAAGCGTGCGGATGGCCTCGCGGAGACTGTCCCGGTTTGACTTCTTTGTGCGCTCGTCGAGCAGAGCATATGGTACCAGGCGAGGGTTTCGCTTGCTTTTTACATCCTGCAGAGATTAACATTGTGAGAGACGGAGACAGTGAGACAGACAGAGAACATGAGTGAGACTGAGAAACAGAGAGAGAGAGAGAGAAAGGCAGAGATAGAGGGGGAACAAGAGTGAGAGAGACAGTGAGATAGATGGAGAGGCAGAGAGAGAGAACAAGAGCAAGAGAGAGAGAGAGAGAGAGAGAGAGAAAGAGAGAGAAGCAGTGCTTGTACATTCTAATCTACAGGATGGCAGTCTAAGCTGCAGTTCACTATGCCTGGCCTGGCAACGCTCTCGCCTAATTGATACATTAGTTGGTTGTGTCCAGTCGTAATCAGTCATTAAGTTTCTGATACCATTGCACTTCAGATGTCCAGTCCTTCCCTGGACTCGTACTGGGGAAATGGGAGTGCTGGTAGAAAAGTAGTAGAAGTTCTGACACTGATGTTCTCAAAACTTTACAGGGATCCATAAAGAACAGAACCGAGAACAGGAGGCGCATGCTGATGTTATGAAACAGCGCGGTGGTTGGAGCTGGGAGAGGCGGCTTGCCTGCTGTATGCCGTAGGTCCAGCCCTGCTTGATGCGCTCTTTGGCCCAGACGTTGTGAGCGTTCTCCGCCAGCCTGTCCACCAGAAGCTCCTGGCTAGGGGTCAGCTTCACGTCGGACAGCTCCAGTGGAGTGGGTTTGTAGCCATTGGACATCATGTAGCTTTGCAGACACATAGGACACAGAATAAAATTATGAAACGGTGGAAAAGACAAGAAAAGGGCATCATTTGTCCACCACTGATAACACAATACATATCGTTAGCAGCACTGACTTTATACTTCTTTCATTCTGTTTATATATTCTTATATATATTATATTCTGTGAGACTTACTTCTTGGGGAGTTTGACCTTCTGTAGCTCTTCCTCAGCACTGACGTTGACCTGAACCATGTGACAGCCCACTGCTAGCAACGTCCTGCCCAACAGAGAGACCGAAGCAGATGAGCGTTCTCCCCAAACCCCTAGCACTGCACCTCCTTTCACAACCTGTTGAGACCTGCACCAGACCTACTGCTGAGTCTGACTTACAAGAGTGGGGAGCCCTGGCACTGAGGCACAGGGCAGTAGCGCACGGCAGGACCTAGGGGGCGCTACAGGACGAGGACCCACTTTAAGTAGTGTATCTGTGAGAGGGCCAGTTGAAGTTTGTTCTTAACAGAAGATCTGACAGCTGATTTGAGTCAAGCAAAAAACGACCATTTAGATAAAATAATCCTTTTAAGTGTGTCTGATAGAGAGTGACATGGAGAAGGTGGAGGGTTGTGCTCTGTGGAGTATATGTGTGTTTGATCTACCTGAGTGTGTGTGTGTGTGTGTGTGTGTGTGTGTGTGTGTGTGTGTGTGTGTGTGTGTGTGTGTGTGTGTGGGTGTGTGGGTGAGTGTGTGTGTGGGTATGTGTGTGTGGGTATGTGTTTAATTAAATACTCCAAAGAAGTGCAAAGACACACACATACTTAGAAGTGCTTTGAAGTGCAATCACAAAGGATGGTGACAAATGTACGCACACACACACACACACACACACACACACACACACACACACACAGAAAGAGAGCTTACTTCAAGGTCTCTGTTGACATCTGCAGGTTGTAATTCCTCTCTGTTTCAGGCAATTTGGAGAAATCCACCAGGCAGGGATGCTGTCTCTTATTATCATCCCTCATCTGGGGAAGGAGCGCACAGCGAGACATTATGGCACACTGGGTGGCCTGCGTGGGACTGGAGACAGGCTACATGTGGCAAAGTGATATCACAATACTGGAGACAACCATAGCAATCCTGAAGCTACCTGGAGATCATTAGAAAGGAGGGAGGAGACAAGAACATGAGGCCATTATGGATGTTTCACACACACACACGCACGCACGCACGCACACACGCACAGACACACGCACAGACACACAGACAGACACACGCGTGCGCACACACGCACGCACGCACGCACGCACGCACACACACACGCACAGACACACGCACAGACACACGCACAGACACACGCACAGACACACACACAGACACACGCGTGCGCACACACGCGCACACGTGCACACACGCACTCCCATACAGGTATACTTGGGAAAGAAGTGATTTTTCTTGGGGACATGTCATGAATGTAAAGGAAGCATGGGTAAGTCTGGAATACTAAATGTATCCAGTGAAAAAAAGAAAATTCCTGACTGGGACAGCTTATGTCTTTGCTTACTGCCTGGTTAGAATTTCTACAGACACACACACACACACACACACACACACACACACACACACACACACACACACACACACACACACACACACACACACACACACACAGCTGTATATGTGTCAGGAAGCAGGCTGGACTGGCATCAGTACAGTACGTGTACAGACTTGAGTGTGCTAACATGTCAGCTGCCCTAGACGTGAGCCCACCTGCTCATCAGGGATTCTTCCTGTCCTCCACACGCTCTAAAATAAACTGACACTACAGTAGCGCACCTGCTCCGAAATGCTGTATTCATTTTGCATTAAAAAAAATGAGCATTTGTAACAGGTGACTTACAGGTGTCATTGCAGCTTTAATGAGGGACAGAACCTGCCCTTTGCTCGGAGGGCGTAAGACTGCAGAATGCAAACAGAGAAGCGAATCCCAGTGCACTACACGAGTGAGCCAATGAGAGTGCAGCGTGTAGCCCATTCCCACGTGGCCTGGTGACTGCGGGAAGCAAATGGAGGTCTGCGTGTCTGGAACGGAGGGGGCGGGAGGGCAGCGGCCACACCAGACGCGTGTCAGACCGCCGATGAATGAGGAGGAGGAGGAGAAGGAGAAGAAGAAGGAGGAGGAGGTAGAGGAGGAGGAGGAGGTAGAGGAGGAGGTTTGAAAGAAGGAGCATGGTGATGCGCAGGTAAATACGACCAATCGATCACATCAGCAGCACAGACAGACTCCAGTCTGCCACCCACTGTCACGGTTCTGTCTGTGTGGGTCACGGCCCAATCGGCTCTCACAACCAGTACGTTTTACCACATGGTAACTGCCAATAGCAGTGACTTTGTAAAACATGCAGGCCTGGTTGTAGAGATTAGGCGATTGAGACTTGGAGAGCAAGCAGACTGAGCTACACCAATTCAGTTTAGTTCATTATGGAAAATCTCCCAAACCTTATAATCTGTTTGGACACAAAAGCCACACAATCCCAAACAAAAAGTGCAAAAGCAAAGAACTTTGATACCTTTTATATTTGTACATTAAACACATGCTGTTTCTACTGAGCCCTTTTGTTTTAAGTGAAGCAGTTACATTTGGAACATCATTCACACACTACATGGCTGAAATAATAACTGAATTGACTAATCTACATATGGAAGCTGAAATGGACACCATAATGATGTGTTTCAATAGCACAATGAAACCAAAGGATCAAAATGATTAATTCACTTACCCTCTGTTTTATTTGAACAGCAAATTATAAAAGAGAAAGCACAATGACGCACTGAACAGACTTTTCCTACACATTGACGATGACTAAGGTAAAAAATAATATTTAAAAAATGTTACCTGTCATGTAATAACTAAAGATCTCATTTGATATGTGTATGGGTACTTTAACTCGATAGTGGGTCTTGTGTATGATGTGTATGGTGTGGTCAGAACTAAGATGGCTATGTGTTAAAATGCTATGGCCCATATGCTGTCGGTATGCGGTCCAGACAGGGAGGCGGTACCTTGCCGTAAGACCAGCCCAGTTCAATCTTGTTCATGGCCCAGAGCTCATGGATGTTTTCGGCCAGCCTGTCACGCACTTTCTCCAGGTGCAGAGGCATGACGACCTGGGACACATTAAAAACGAGCTTTTGCCTGGAGTCATTTATTATATTCAATTATTGTTTAGCATTAATCTTTTGACTGCTTATGATCTATTGATTCATTTTTCTTCTCCATCCATCCACTTTAAGCTGCTAGCATTTTACCTTTACAGTAAAGGCATTTTACTTAAGGATGATGTGGATTTGACTTTGAATGGATGTAATTGCCCTTTTTACCCATCAATCTACACTTAATCACCCATAATGAACCCATAGTGAAAAGATCTGAAAATCAAAAAAAAAAAAAAAAAAACAAAATGGTAGCTTATTCACAGATGTATTCAGTCCGATTATTCAGTACTTTGTAGAAGTCCTTTTGGCAGCAATTACAGCTGCGAGTATTCTTGGATACATTTCTTGCAACACCTGCGGCATCAAGGAGTGAAAGGGCAGACACGAACGCTGAGGATCGCGAGATTTATTAAAGGGTATTTCAAAAACAGGGTCATAGAGTCAGGCATTGGTCAAGTCCGAAAAGGAGTGCGAGATATTAACATAACCGATACGTAAAGACATACTGAAATACAAAAACAGCAACATTAACAAGACTCAGACTAAAACACACTAGCAAATGGAACTGTATAAAGAAAACATTCAAACATTCAACAATGAACAGCAACACAAAATTCCAAACACAAGGATTAAATAGACCAAACGAGCAACACATGATTCCAATAACGAGAGTGCCGGGTTTCAAAACATGAGGAGGGACTACGAATACACATGGGTAAACAAACAAAACATGCATGATTGACAGCTGGGGGAGGGGCTAACCGTGTGACACTTTGCCCTCCTGGATTTGGGAGTTTATCCCATTCTTCATGGTAGATCTTCTCAAGAGCTCTCAGATTGCTGTGAAGTGGCATCTTCAGGTCTCTCCACAGACGTTTATAGGTTGAAGTGTGGGTTTGAGCTGGGATACTCAAGGACATTCAGAGATTTATCCTGAAGCCACTTACTTGCTCGTATGCTTCAGGTCATTGTTGTGTGTAAAGGTGAACTGTCACTCTTATCAGAGATTGTGTTTGCTCTTGAGGAGGATTTGGTGAAGGATGTTCTTAAATTTGTTCTTCTCTCTGAGATGATGCCGCCATGGTTCACCATTGGGGTGATATTAGCCAGGTGATGTGCAGTGCCTGACAAAGTGCTTACTGTTCTGCCCAAAAAGTTCAAGCTTCAGATATATATGACTAGAGAATCTTTTTTGGACGTTGCCAGGATCCCTTACATGTTGTTTAGCAAGTTCCAAGGTGGTTGTCATACGAGATTGTCATACGGGGTTGTCAAATGGGCTTGTCAAATGGGCTTGTCATACGAGTTGTCATACGGGGATGTTATATGCCTTCTCCTCAACAGTGGCTTCCTTCTTGCCACTCTGCCATAACCACCTGATTTATGTTCTGCAGGGTGTGCAGATAGTTGATCGTGGAGATCCACAGACAGCTCCATAAACGTCATGGCTTGGTTTTTGTGCTGGCAGTGTCAGCCCTTAAAGACCCAGGTGTGTTCTTTTTCAAATTATGCCCAATTAAGTGAAGTCACAACAAGTGAGTTCTAGACAAAAGGAGGTCAAATACGGAGCAACCTGCACCTGACCAGGATGCACCTGACCAGGACGCACCTGACCAGGATGCACCTGACCAGGATGCACCTGACCACCACCTGCAGTGCTTCTCAGTATGGGAGACTAGTGTAGACTTATAGGTAAAATAGGCAACTGTATCCATTCAAAATCAAACCTTTAAAAATAGCAACATATAAGGTACTGGATGCTTTCACAAACCATTGTATTTCTCTACCAGACAGAGGAGAGTTTAACCCCAGTGTAGGAAGATGAGAACAGAAAACATTCACTAAGCTGAAACATGTGAAAATGATATAAACATGTTTAGATCTGCTAGTTTCCACAATATCAATAGGCCACAGTGTATTTGTCTGTGCATGTGTGCGTGAATGTGTGTGTGTATGTTTGTGTGCATATGTATGTGTGTGTGTGTTTGTGCCCAATAACCACCATTGAAAGCACATCTGAAAGCAGCAAATGAAGCCCCTGAACATCCAAACATCTACCAGATCAGATTGTAGCAGATATTCCTAGACTGTGTGTGTGTGTGTGTGTGCGTGTGTATGCGCGCGCATGTGTGTGTGTGTGTGTGCGTGGGGGACATAATGCGTCATCTCGTGTCACCTGAGAGGTGTCCACAGGTGTGGGGATGAACGAGGCCTGTGACAGGACGTGCGTGGTGCCCAGCAGGTCCCGCACTCCGTCCATGTCCCTCTTGTACTCCTTCACTGGCTCCACACGCATCTTCTCCTTGGGCTGCAGCGCCTCGTAGCATGGGGCGTAGCCCGACGGAGGCAAGAACTTGAAATCTCCGTGGCGACCACCCAAGAGGAAACGCACCCTGCCGAGCAGAACAGCTGCGTTACCTGCTACGACCTCGTCTCAGCACCGAGGACTCGGGTGCGCGGAGAACCGACCCGCTCACAGCGTGCATCAGTGGACCACAAACTACTGATGCACAGCCATTTTATTCTGTTAAATTGGAGATATCTATCAGAGCAGGGACAGAGAGACACGCTGATAAAAGGAACCTCTGGTCACAATCAAAGACCTATTCTCAATACACCATCGAGGGACATGTCCGTGATAGTCCCGTAATGATTCATCTCGTCTTTGTTCTGATCTTATTATCCTCTCCGCAATGGCCCATTTCTGATTTCCTGGAGTCACTTTGTGCCAAGAAGGACTTAAAACAAAATGGACAGAAGTGAATTAAAGATGCGGTTTGCCTGCCAGGTGCGTGTGGAGTGACTGTGGTGCCCGTCAGGCCTGTTTTCAGGACCCAGGGCGAGAACATAATAAGTAGTCTAGAACGACATCTGTTCCTTGGAACTGAACTGCTCTTAGTGTAGCAGGTAAGGCCAGCAGCACAGGCACAACAAAAGGAGTCAGTCAAACCAGAAGGTTGATATTTCCTAGGTGGGGGTGGGGGGGGGGGGGGGGTCCATACCTGACCCCGGCTGAGAAGCTGACTACGGGGAAGAAGAGGCCATCCGTGTTGAAGCTCTCGAACATGCCCTGCACGGGCTGCCCGTTGATGCGGAAGGAGATACTGGGGGCAGTCAGGTCCAGGCAGCAGCTGACAACGTCATCTGAGGTGAGAATGTGCTGGTTCACTGAAGCCACGCGCCGATGGATCCGCCCTGCAGCACAAACACACGTCTGTCTGAGACCATCGCACACATCTGTCTGAGACCACCCCACACATCTGAGACCACCGCACACATCTGTCTGAGACCACCCCACACATCTGAGACCAATACACACACATCTGTTTGAGACCACCATACACATGCCTGTCTGAAAACACCACACACATGCCTTTCTTAGACCACCACACAACATCCACAGCATGCTTCCTCAGACTAGCAATTGTAGTGTTACTGCCATCTACTATGTGAGAAGGCTCAGAAACTTCTGGAAGGTGTTAGAAGGGTGATAAAAGAAACACTACAAGACCCCAGTGCTAAATTAACACCTGCAGCATTCATATACTGGTCACTATTGGCATTCATTCAACATTGTAATGTAATAATATACATATTTACATTCAAAACAGACCTGACCACAAGTGAAGTCCATCAAAGCCATACGAGTAGAGGTCGTCCCCAACCCCGTTGCCCCCCCAGCCTTCTCCGCCCCCAGGGTACGGGGCGTAGCCTTTGGTGGAGGCCCACCCCACTCGCAGGTGAGAGGGCTCGCTGGTCACAAAGTACTCCACCTGGTCAATCATCAGTTCGAAGTACCACTTCTTATACTGAGCAGAACCATCCCTCACACCCAGAAAGATGTTGGGTCTCATACTGCAGATGAAATGGAGGAAGAATAAAGACTCCCATACATCACACTCCACTTTAAATGCTATAACTGTATTTTTAGTTATTCCTAGAGCCATTGGAAAAGGAATGCAGTAAAATACGTAGCTCTATAACAGATGTTGCATATAAATGAAATAATGAGATCACACATTAACAATGAAATAATGACACTAAGTAACTACTGTTTACCTTTGGACATCATTGACCAGTCGTGTCTGGAGTAACAGGTCTCTCTTTGGGAGAAGGTGATCACAGATGAGGTTCTGGTTGGCCCTCACTGCCACTCCGTTGCAGACACAGAGAGAGCAGAGCACATCGAGGATCTGGGCACAAACATAAGGCAGGCAAGGACATTACTCACTCACTCACTCACATGTGAGGTGGCTGCAACCGAGCACGCCCTGAGGAAAGAACTCATTAATGTGAACGAGGATGTGGCCGCGTTTGGGCGTGTTTCGTCTCTTGGAAGGTCAGTAAGGGAAAGGCAGACAATACATAATATATTGCCTAAGTGTACTCTTCAGTATGGTCACAACAAAAACATTCTAGTATGTCACTTAGGAGTAATTTATCAATGTTGAAGTTCAGACTGCAGTCCGTCCAGCAGCCAATCAGCTCACTGGCCCCACCTCCTGCCCAGACATGGGGGGTCTGATTGAGGCATGACTGAAGGGGAGAACTAAAGCCAGACCCACTTGTTTCAAGGGCCCTGTGTTCAGCCAAGCAGACAAAATGATGCACTGAAAATTATTGCTGTTACTTCATATTGACAGTGCCTACAGCACCTCAGGCTTATGCAGGCACCTCAAACTCAACACCTCAAAGAGCTTCTTCTCCTTACCTGCTGTGCTGGCGTGCCTCACGATGCTGGATATGCACAACCTGATCAAATGTGTTGCTCTAGGAAATAATAAAAACCACCTCGCCTCCATTCAGTGTTCTTATCTGCCAAGCACTATTTTCATAGTCAAGCACTGCATGTTCATATGGGATTTGCTGAACATCCAGCACACATCAGTATCCAGCCCTGCAAGGTTCATAATTGTTGTCCTACGTGATGGATTACAGGAAAGCTACACAAAGCATTGTATTTGCAGCAGTGGTTTAAAGGGGTGTGAAGTCAGTCAATACGTTCAATATATATATTGACTATATACACACATACACATATAAAAATACACACACGCACACACACAGGCCCATAAATATTTAGACAGTGACACAATCTTCATAATATAGGCTCTGAATGCCACAACATTGGATTTGAAACGAAACAACTGAGATGCAATTAAAATGTAGACTTTCAGGTTTAACTCAAGGGGTTGAACAAAAATCCTAGGAAACGTTTAGGAGTTGTAGCTATTTTTCTACAAAGCCTTCTTAGTAGAAGTTCAAAGGTGCTCAAATGTAATTGCACAATTATCCCAGGTGTTATTTCATGGACTGCATGGGCTATCCCCTGGCTATTCCACCATCAATTAGGCAGGTAAAAAGTCTACAGCTGATTCCAGGTATGGCATTTACATTTGGAAACTGTGTTGCTGTGAACCCACATATGGTCAAAGGTCTCAATGGAACTAAAACAGACCAGGTGAAAAAAGAAGAAATCCATCAGTGAGATAGCAGAGAGAGAGAGAGAGAGAGAGAGAGAGAGAGATAGAGAGAGAACAACACAAAGTCTCCAGGTCCTTCAACAGCTGCATATATATCTTGATATATATGTCTCAATATATATATATATATATATATATATATATATATATATATATATATATATATATATATATATATATATATATATGTCTCAATATATATATATATAGCCAAATGTTGACCCACCCACCCCATGCCCATATGTCCCCATAGCTAAGCCTTTCATTTGTAGTGATACAATAATCATTCTAATTTATTTATTTATTTGGGTTTCTCTGCATCTCCATCATAGCTCTCAAGGTTCCACAAATGTGTATTATTGTGATTTATTATTCAGTGTTTTTAAACAAAACAAAAAGATAAATGAAACATTAGATTTAAAAGAATAAAAGGTATTGGGCAAAAACCTTACATTAAGGGTACCATTACATTATATTTAAGCCATTTTTGCTATGTTGATAAAAAAATATATAGGTAAGAAACACCAATACACAAAAACGTTCTAGAAATTGAGTTTTCTTTTTAAATTGAAGTACTCTTCAAATTTATCTTGGGATGATGGGATGAGAATCTCATTAGTTCTCCATATTCTGCAGTGATCTTATTTCCCTATAGACTACACAGGTTTCTCTGTTCAATAACCTTACAAATTTGCCATGAAATTGGTTTGCGATGCTGCGGAAATGGTAATTAATAAAGGCAACCTTTCATCAGGGCTCCACTTTGATGCTGACAGCAGACCCCCCACCATCATCATCTCTTCTGCAGCGCCACCAGGATCTCGTGATAGTCCCAGGTGGGTTAGGATCAGGTTTTTGTGGTTGTTTTTTTCAATCCACTAAAACCCAATGAAATCAGCCTTGTTCATTAATCCCTCACGGGGGTTTAATACAAGCACCCAATTTACCAACCGGTCAGCTAGCCAAAACAGTGGCGCACGCGCACGCAGACAGGGGGCGCTAACCTTGTGGTTGCGGCCGTGTTTGTACAGCAGTGCGATGATGGACTTGATGTGTCCTCTCTGGATGATGTTCAGTGCCTCCGGGCTCTCGATTAAGATGCAGTGCAGCACCTCCAGAATCCCTGAGGTGGAGTGACGGCCATTACAGCCCAGCATACGGCAAGCAGGAAGGACAGAAGACAGCACACGATGGGCTTCATAGAGGGGCTGCAGTACTTCAAAGCACATCAGTTATCAGCAGAACGGTAATGACGGGCACGAAATGCATTCAGCCCTGCTGTCCATTGGTTATGATTGTTTATGACTGCTAAGTAATGGCGGCCCTACCTGAAGACGACTCCAGTCTCTCCAGTTTGCTGACCAGCCAGTCCAGGTTGTGGGAGAACTGTGTGCAGTTGTTTCTGTTCCCTCGAATCAGAGCAGCTAAAAATAATAAGAATCAAAAAAAGAATTAAAAAATCATGCTTTTAAATAATAAAATTAAAATCAAGCCATTACCTAAACCCCAGATCACTTGATCAAAAACAAACTCTCTTAAGCTTATTACCTTATCGAAAAATGTGCTAATACCCATATTGCATATTTTCAAATGTCACTCTCCTCTCAAGGGCAGAAGACACATCCGAAGACACCTCCACTTTCATGTATATTAATGGCAGTGTGTCTTATAGAAGGGGGGATGGTGTGGTGATGTTGATGCCAAGTGACCTGACAGGGTCACCTAGCTCAAGCAGCCGGAGGGAAGGAGGCACATCCTGAATCCGGAGAGTGAGCCGGAGAGTGAGCCAGAGAATGAGCCGGAGAGTGAGCTGGAGTGTTCACCAGCATGTGTGTGAGTGGGGGGGGGGGGGGGGGGGGGGGGTGGGGTTATCTTGGGGGATATTGTGCTTTTTTATGAGGAAGAACCTCAGCAGGTATCAACAGTGTGTGTGTGTGTGTGTGTGTGTGTGTGTGTGTGTGTGTGTGTGTGTGTGTGTGTATTGTGTGATTTTTTTAATCATTACAGATTGGACAGTACACTGCAAGGTCAAATTCCTTCAAAACCTGGAATAATGGTCTGAACTATGCAGAGCAACATAGAGGTGGATCTAATGAGGTCTAATAGCTTTTAGAGTGCCAAGGAGAATTAACCATATGACACACAACCTACATTCAAAATGTCTTTTTTGCCAGTCAAGTACCTTAATATCTCAATAATAAAAAATAGCCTCATTGTGCTACCATATGGCTAAATTACATTAATGGCCCATCAAGAGGTAAATCAATGCTGTGCATCATAATTGGAAGTTGTTAATATTGAGTTTAACCTGGTTTGCACTCACTCTTGTACGCAATACTGCATGCAACATTCAACATCTTATTATTTTATATAATATTCTATTTTTTATATGTCATATCAATTTCTACTTAATCTCAAGAAGTTGTCAGATTCACTGGTTGACTTTTAAAAACTAGAAGCATCTTCGATGAATGGGGGCTGTATTTTGTATTCAGAGTCACAGCCCCACTCGAGTCCCCATATGAGTTTAGTGGATTCAGAAAAGCCTATAAAGGAGACCTCAGATAAATCACAAATAAATCAGTCACACAGCAGGATATGGAATAGGTACTGCCAACTCTGCCAAGAGGTGGATAAAACACTAATGAACTAGTAAAACCACTCCTAATCCATTTAGAAAGTTAATCAAAGTACAGCTGTGTGTGTGTGTGTGTGTGTGTGTGTGTGTGTGTGTGTGTGTGTGTGTGTGTGTGTGTGTGTGTGTGTGTGTGTGTGTGTCTGCACAAACATATATTTTACACTTCACTCTTGAACAAAAGCAGAACTAGCATTCTGGGTAATGTGCGGGCCGGTGCAGAAGTGAGGGTCAGACGTCTGGGCTGCCTCACCCAGCAGCGCGTAGAGCAGGTGAAGAATGTCCTTCCAGGCCACACCCGCCTCCTCCCCCGCACACTCCCCGAAGTGAACCGCACTGTTGTACACGCTCAGTCGGTCGATGCAGTCCGACACCAGCGTCAGCATCCCCTAGGACGCAGAGCGAGAGATGGGGGGATGAAGAGGGAAGAGAGAGAGAGAGAAAGAGAGAGAGAGAGAGAGAGAGAGAGAGAGAGAGAGAGAGAGAGAGAGAGAGAGATTTCCTCTGGCACACTAGCCACGTGTGCCCTTTTACCCAGAGTGCACTGCTTGCACTGAGGTGAGCCCTGGGCTTCTGGGACTTTGTAATCACAGAGCACACAGAAAATACAGGATCTGCTGAAGAGGGTTTACAGCTCTTCACTGCTGGTCATCAGCACTGCAGCAAGAATGGCAGGACCAGACTGAATACAAATAAAAAGGAGGAAATAGAATTCTCAATTGTTAATTAAATGGCTAGAGATTCACAAATACTAATTATGAATATGGAAATTATTCAGAGAAACCATTAATATAGCCCATTCAATTAGTGTAGCAAATCATAACTGCCCTATTAGTATAATTTTAGAAACGGGCCAGGAATTATCTGAAATGTATTTTCTGTGAAATGTGTCTGAAACATTTACTTTGCTGAATAACCACTAAAAAGGGCTGAGATGGACGGGGTGAGCCAATCACTAGGTGTGGTCTGAGCTCAGAAGCAGGCCAGGACCAAGACACAAGAGGAAAGCCCCCGACATCTCATAACTGACAACAACAACTGTCAGTTGGAGTACAGACATCAGCCATCTCACCCACAGCTAATAAAACCGCCCTAAACAGAAATAACCCTAAACAACACACAACACAAAAATCAGAGAAAGACAGAATGGTGGGTGTATCTGAGGACGTGCTGATGGAGCCCACCTCCTGCTTGAAGAGGTTCTGCCGGTTCTTCAGCGATCGAAGTTTAATCTGCTTCTCCTCATGCTCCAGTTCAGCATCAGGCAGCTGGAAATAGGTGATGAGGTCCTTGAGTGTCTGGAGGACCTCCTCGATGGGGAGGAGCACGGCCATACGATTCTTCCCAGTCAGGCCATCCAGGTCCCTGAGAGGAGAGTTGAGCAGTTATCTCCACAAGTGGTGGGAGGGGCCAGGCACCAGCACCAACTGACTTTAAAGCACCCCAGACCCAATCAGGCATAAAGCACCCCAGACCTAATCTGTCTTGAATTTACTAAAATTGAAAGAGGGTAGAATATAGCTCAGATATTAATTATGAAAACAACCAGAAGAGGCACATTATTGACAACTGTTTCTGTTGATTTAAACTATATAATCACTGGTTCATCCACAGTAATGGAAGCTTCCCAGGGTGAATAAGCACCCGCTGGCTTTAGTCTGAAGTGTAATAGCTGTTCATTATGGAATAGCACAAACGCATTTCCTTTGTAGGGTAATAAAAAAACTTGGATGGCACTTGATAAACACCATGTTCATCCATGCAAAACAGATGATGATTCATCTGCTATAAATAGCTGAATGAGAGTGGGTGTGTGTAGGTGTGTGTGTGTGTGTGTGTGTGTGTGTGTGTGTGTGTGTGTGTGTGTGTGTGTGTGTGTGTGTGTGTGTGTGTGTGTGTGTGTGTGGGTGGGTGTGGGAGAGTGTGCTCGTGTTTGACAGATGTGGAGATGTGGTTCTATCGAAATAACAATAAGGGGAGCATGTGACTTTGGGGAAAATATGAGGTCAGAGGTCATGTTCTTCCTAGTGTTCCTCATGGTTCAACCATGGCATGAGATTTCAAATCCCTGTATATATCACGGGTGACCAAGCATACCGACACACGGGCAAAAAGACATGCGCAGGTAAACACGCGGTGCGCGAACGGTGCGCGAACGGTGGAGGCGTTTATACTTTCGCGAGCGTCACTGCAGTGTTCTCCGAAACGATAGGCGTTTTATCCGAAACGATATGTGGTAGAAACACCCCTCAAAGCAGGGGAATGAACATTTACCTGACCAATTTTAATGTTGCTATATGTTTCAGGTTTGAAAAGTGCTGGAATTTAGGTTAAAGTACTTTAAAATGCTTGAAATTGTAACTACTTGGTTTCACAACAAATAGCTGTCTGACTGAATAGTTCTCTTGTATTAGGTTAACAAATACGAGCCTCTTGTAATTCCAGGACGAAACATGAGAGAACGTGGAGACGTGAAGATTGGGCGTTTTTAAATAAACAACCATTAAATAATGTGATAAAAAGCGAATTATTTCGAGTATATGTATAAATATTTAACTTAATTATGTTTAACATGCTGGGAAATATTGAAATGGACCTTGAAAGTGACGTACAAGTGCTTTAATTCCACCTTATAAAGGTGTATGAACCCTGAAAACGTGACTTTGTTCATTGCGCTGAAGCGCGGCGCGAAGTTACAAAATTCGAGAGGTGCACAACCTCTCGAACCGACAGCGCGCGAGGCACTCACGCACACGCGGAGCCACAGCGATTACGTCATTTTCGCCGCGCGGACCCTCGCGCCGCTCGCGAAGCATCAACCAGGCAGGCTTGTTGTTGAGCGGGGTGGCGAACGTAAGTTGTTGAGCGGGGGTGGCAAACGTAACACTCGTGACGGAGTGTTTTTTCAATAGCCCTGAAATAAATGCTACGGTTTTGTTTTGGTCCGTACCCAGTTAATCAGGAATGAGATTGGGTCCGGACAGGACTGCGTTCGGGTCCGGATCCGGACCGCGGTCCGCCAGTTGAATACCCCTGCTCTAGATGATCAAATACAGATCTGTGACTAATGCCACTGTAATATCCAAGCTGTAAAAGTGCGGTCCTCACATGATTACAATACAATATACAATATACAGTAGTGCAGTAACACACTTCAGTAGGGCAGTAACACACTGCAGTAGTGCAGTAACACACTTCAGTAGGGCAGTAACACACTGCAGTAGTGCAGTAACACACTACAGTAGGGCAGTAACACACTGCAGTAGTGCAGTAACACACTTCAGTAGGGCAGTAACACACTGCAGTAGTGCAGTAACACACTTCAGTAGGGCAGTAACACACTGCAGTAGTGCAGTAACACACTACACTAGTGCAGTAACTCATGTCCTGGCAAAATCTTTCCAATATGCTGCCAAAATTGTGCCAACTTGCTGCCAGTTGTGAGGTGTTTACGTATGTGGTGGAATGTAGGATACATGACTCAGTAGATCACGTGATGTGACAGGGACACTGAGGTTATAAGTGGGGCAGCAGGTCTGTGGGTGGAGGCTGCCCCACCTGATGAAGCAGCTGAACAGTCTGGTTGTGTTCCGGATGATGCGGGCCGCACGAGACTCCTCGTGCTGGCAGCGCTGGAGGGTGAAGCCGTCGTCCATGTGCCCTTCTGCATGGAGGTAGGCCTGAGATAGAGAAATGAAAGAAAGAGGAGTAGAGACAGAGAGAAAAAAAAGAGAGAGAGAGAGACAGTGAGCTTCAGTCGTACTCAGATTCACAAAACCAGATCAACATTTCAGTACCTAGGCCACGTCACTACGGCACAGAGGACTGACACAGATATTCATAAAAAATCAGCACAAAGTACTGAATATAATACTAAGTAGAAAACAAAAACAATCATAAAATAGAACAATTACATATTTTAATTCCTTCATCATCACTGCCAATAGCACTGAAGGCCTTCAGCAGGTGCAGGACAGAATATGGTCCAGGTGGGTTTCCCTACAGCGGAGTGTGGGGGAATGACTCACCCGTCTCTTGAGGGGGCCCAGGCGAGCAGACTTCACATCGGGTGCCTGGTAGGACAGCCACAGGCCCGTGGCCACGTGCAGGACGAAGCAGAGCGAGTCGCCGTACTTGATCTCAGCCACGCCCATTCCCTCGATGTCCCGCCTGGGGCTCTGCTCCAGCTTCTCCTGCAGGACGCACAGACTGTGAGTGCTTGTCCATGGAGACACCACAGACATGTGTCCACCCCCATCCCGCCCCCAGCCAAACGCACCAACCCCCACTGGTACATTTAAGCAGGTTTGTCCTGTTGTTCTCACAAAGACAATCTGTCTGCAGACTGCTACCCATGATGCATCTACAACACTGACCCACACAGGAGAACAGCTATGAACACACGTGACCCGCACAGAACACATGTGACCTGCATAGAAGTCGTGGCCGACGACACAGACATGACAGGCGTAGCTGACGGAGACAGGGAGAGCCGGCCTGCCATCCTTATCTGAGTGATTATATTGCACGTTCTCATCCCAGTGATTACTTTTCCAGGAAATTATGTCACCATCGCTGAAGACCTCTCAAAGAGCATGTAGCCAAACTGTCACCAGAGGCTGAGAGCCTCCCCACGCATCACTGAGTGGAACGGGCTCCCTGAATGCAGAATGCTCCCCATGGCATGCTTAATTACGCCAGGCAGCAGGTGCTGGGGCTGTGCACGGGCAAGCCGCTTGAAAAAAGACCCAGCCAGATTTAGAGCCCGGTCAAGGACTGCAGAAAGGCTGACCTCCCTTTCCAAGATGACTCATGATTACCACGGGGGGGGGGGGGCTGAGACAGTGACAGACAGAGAGAAAGAGGAAGAGAGACAGAAAGAGAGCAAGAGATGAAGAGAGAGAGAAACGAAGAGTAGCGTGTAAGAAACCCACAGGATATCCAGAGGCAGCATCGTGGAATCATTACCGGATTTTATTTAATTTTTTCCGTCAACGAAGCACGAATGTACCATGAGAACAATAATTGGATAACAAATCACTCGCCATTGGAATCTGTTGGGAAGCCTCCAGGTAAGTAAAGGTTACTCTCCAGTAATTAGTCTGAACTTGAAAGCCCCGTTAAGAGTCTGTCTAATCACGACTAAGAATCAGCGCAGATGGAGTTATGATGCTTGAGGGTTTGATTAACCTGCTTGACGTGTCCACGTGACACTTCAGCCAAGGCAGAAGATGAAGAGCTATAAGGATGAACTTATTTAAGTCACCTCTCCTACAGCTCTGCACAACTGCATCCATAGTAACCTTGTTACCAGCATCAGTACCAGTTGTTGTCACACAAGCTTCAGAGGAGCATCGCTGCTTCTGGATCTAATCAGAATCCTTCAACGGTCGGAACATGTGGCCAACATGGATCCAGACACCCCAGCCAAGGTGGAGCGAGCAGACACCTTGGAGATGCGGAAGCAGAAGGCGGTGGACGCCGTGTCCGACCTCTCCCTGTCCTGCAGAACCAGGCCCGAGTCATCGGTCAGGGCCAGGTAGTGTCCGGTGGTGAGGTGGCGTAGACGGAACGTCTGGCCCCAGCGGATGTGACTGCCGCACCAACTACAGAGAGCACATACGCACACACAATTTTAGCTCATTAACACTGAATGAACTCCCAGAAGCTGCAATGTCTGCAGTGAATGGAAAAGCCTCTTACAGACAAAATTAGCAGAGAGGGACATTTCATTTACTGAAGCAACTCCTACTGTGAACAAAAAATTAAATCGCTAAAATCTTACTGAGAAAAGAACCTGTCTGCTTGAAACATTTAACGGAAACAATAAACTAACTGCAGGAGGGCTATATTTCATGGCACTCTTCGTCATAAGAACAGAAGCATAATTAGTCAGTGTAAGGTGAGAGACACGGACCTGATCCGTAGAGGTTCCAATCTCCATAGAGACCGGGCCTTGACTCCCACTTTGCCTGACTCGTAGTTGACTGTTCTACAAGATAAAAACAAATCCACATTAAACAACCACCTTTCCTCTCATAGCTGTTGCCAGTAATAGAACACTTTATAATTTCTGTGTAGTGTTTTTCTTTTTTGCTTGGTTCAAGAGGAAACAAATTTTCACAATATGTCCAAGATGAAATACATTAACCATAGTTCATTAGAGATGGTTACATTTCAAGGAGAGAGAAAACAGCATATTTTCCAGTTATGCATGTTTCTTAAGATGGCCGAGATGGAACTGTATTTTGTATTTTGCCAACTAGCTAGGCCTTTGCCTTGTGTAATCCTCCAATATGAAGGTCAAATACTGCAAGCTTGTTCACATGTCCAAGACTGCCAAAGACTAACAATGAACTGACATTTAAATCCTAAATGGCAATACTTAATGTTGGATATTTCATTCATTTGCTAGAATATGATGTATTGTTTGAAGACTATATGGAGTGCTCAAAAAGGTTTTTACATCCAGTGTACATATGTACAGGATACGTGTTGCTATCAATATACAGGCGTTTGAAAGACCTGCAGCCAATGGGGATTTGTGCAGCTGATTGCAGATGGTGAGAAGAGTTATGAAACAAACATCAAGGAACATGAATGGATGGGTAATACAGCACAAATTATAATTAATCAAAAGAACCTGTTAACTTGTTTTATTCAAAAAACAAGAATCTTCTTACTGACAGTAACATTAGGATAGACTGTATGTGATGCAGAAAGATCAGCATCTGGCAGGTTGGCAGGTTTCCATGGTGAGGTATCCATGGCTTTTCAAGCCTGATCAGTAATTCAGCATCTGAGCCCTGTGGAGCTCCTATAAAATGTTTGACGTTCCAGGTTGAAGATTGAGAGATGTTTCATTGAGAGATGTTTCATTGAGATCTACTTTGGTGTGCACAAATACAGATGGATGCTTCTCAATGGCATATATTATATTATATTGTATTATATTGGCATATATTATATTACCCTGATTGACCATCCAAGATACAAAAAGCAGGATAATCAGGGTGGATCTATACCACCAACTTCCAATCCTTCTTACAGAAAATACTGTACCCTTGCAGTTTTACTTCTATACCTCACCACTGCAGGAGAACATGTTCTTAATTACATTTTCATCAAGACATCAACTGTGGACTTGATGGGAATACAGAGTCTTGGGTGGCGCATGCAAACTTAAACCAATGATTCATTGCAAAGGTGGAATTAATAGCATTCCATGGACATCCTGTTTTGATTGCAGCTCCCAAAGTTACAGGTTTAGTGGGATATTTCCAGAAATAACCTGCATAAAGGAAAATCTTCCATTTTATATGTCTAGGGGAACTGTATTTCTTCCAGAACATTAATCATAACGTTATGATCCAGAGCATTAATCATGCTCTTCCTTATGATTAATGGACCAAAGGCATCTCAAAAAACACTAAAACATTCAGAATATTCATCTATAAAATTATCCTGTTCCTGTCTTTAAATGGAAGAGATGTTAATTCGCACCTTAATGCTAAATATAGGCCTTTTGTTTACCTGACAGAATCCCAGTGTCAACAAGCCATGAAATATCCTATGCTTATAAAACCTCATATACAGATGGAAGGAGCCAAATGTCTCACCATGCAGAAGATCTGGTCGTGTATCTTTCTTTGGTATTCTATGACTAAGTGCACCCTTCTAGGTACTTTTTGATGAAAAACAGGTATTAAATATAGATGCCAACGTTTAAGCAGAATGTTGTCTTGGGGTTTTCAGGGTTTCAAATATGACCTGATCTAGGCCACTACATTTGTTATTAGGAAATTGCCTAATTACATTTTCAATCTCACCTGCAGAAATGTTTGATGTAGATGACAAGTACATTGTTTTACTTGGTACATATATATACTTGGCTTTACAGTTTTTAAAAGATTCTATTTAGAATTGCTGAGTTGTTGAGGATGTTGAGGATGAGTTGTGGGTCATCAGTGTGTACAGCAGTGGGCTAAGCACACAGCACTGCGGGGAGCTAGTGTTCAGGATGATGGTGGAGAATGAACCAATATTCAGGATGATGGTGGAGGATGTGTTATTGTTAATGCTGACACTCTGTGGCCTGCATGTAGGCAGGACCTAGCAAGAGGGAGATATGGTGGGAGGAACAGGTAGGGGTGGGCTGTTGCTCTGTATATATGTTTGTCCACTGTGTCCAAAGTGCTTACACCACGAGTGGTGATGATAACTGCTGGGCAGAACATGGGGGTTCATGTGGTTAAAGTCCCCTGCCAAAACAGTTCCTTAGCATGTTAGCTTTTAGCATATGTGGCTCTCTAGCCCTGATTTTGTTTCTGCGCTTCCTTCTGTCTCCAAGCCAGCTCTGCCCACCGCTGCATGCTGTTGTTTGGAAGATCCACAACTCCAAATGTGATGGTAAATTTATATGGGGAATGTTCTGCTGAGCTGTAGCTACTTTGGTATTGTTCTACTGTAGCGCTACATTCATACTTAAGGACTACCCATTCACTTTATGAATATGAAAGTGTTAAAGTGCATGTTGAATATTTACAGGGTTACCAACTCTCACGCATTGAGCGTGAGACACATGCATTTGACCGTTTTCACACACTCTCACGCCACACTTCCGATATTTCACGGCGAAAAAAAGATTGCGATATAATACTTAATTTGTGTCCATTTTACGTTGCACCCCCCCCCCCCCCCCCCCATCAACAATTTACACTCGCCACATCCTCCAGGTTCAAATCTCACTACAAACGATCTTCAAAAGTTGGCAACCCTGTATTTACGTACACTAATGTAAGCAATGCCAGTGTGGTGGGTAAGCAATGCCACCACTGTCTTGTCACACATATTCACACACAAACATACATACGTGCAAGGACACATATACACACACACATACATATACACACATGCAACAGGCATGCTCCCTCATTAATATGAGTGACTTACTGGCAGATAAGGAAAATCCATTATCCACCTCACTCTATCTCAGTTACAGATATGGTGACCCAACCCAAACAAACCCTCGGCTGCATTTCAGAGGCAGAATGTCTTGAATCACAACTGGAGACCAAAACCTAATCTCGCAGACTGTGCGTCACACGCCGACGAGCTAAAAATAGTCCTGGCCAACCTGGAGGAAGAAGAAGAGTCCTGCCAGATCTCGGGTCGCTCAGGAGGGCGTTGGGACCCTGCCGTGACCTCAGAGACCCTGTTCAACCAGGCTGAAACTGCACGCTTGCGCACACACATTACAGCCGCATGTGTATAGGGGCTTCACAAACACACACACACACACGGCTGCTTGTCTATAGGTGTTGTAGGCAAATTCATACACACATTTATACAGACATGATAAATGACCCTTCATGCAAGGGCAATTAGTGCTACACTCCACTGTTCTATCTGCTCTCCGTTCACCATCTGCAGCAGATTGCAACAGATTAATATATTGTTGGCAGTTGAGGGCCTATGGATGCCACTTGTAACCTGAGACAGGATTGATTAGTACTGATTTCTGGAACTCAGTTTTGATTGGCTCTCTGTCAGTAGTCGACCCTTGCTGCATGAAAAATACAAGGATGTGGTGTCAGCTAAAATTCTAAATACTTAATGCTACTTTTATGAATGTTCTCTGATCATAATTGCAGGGTTTTCTAATACTTTCAATTTCCAACAGCAAAATTTGGACAAAATGCAATTATATAGGAATATTGTAGATCTCCTAAACTTCTGTTACATAACCATAAGCACACATTTCATAATAAAGCATAATTAATCTTATGGTGTCATTTAGAAAACCAATCATAGCACAAAACACGAAGAACATACAGATGTCAACCCTAACCCTGGCGTACATACCAATATACCAATAAAATTAATGTATTTGTCTATATAAATTTGACCAGACCGCAATTTTGAATGAAGATGAAGGAAAAGATCAAAGTGATTGTGAAAGTGGGTTCAGTATTGGAGAAAAGATCAAAGTGAATCTGGAAGTGCATTCGGTGTTGGACGGCTATGGAAGTGAGAAATGCACCAATAGGACCTGCGGCTAAAGTGCCGTCTGCATGTAGATATATTATCTAATCTAGTCTTATTTATCATGTACATAAGACATGAGTCTTATTGGGAATTGAGGTAGCTGTGATATGCATTGCTGCAATATGTAAGGAGATCAGAATGACATGTGATGGGTTCACTATATTTCTGTCAGTCCTGTGGGTGATCTCGCCTACGTCCCCCTCTAAGGCACAATGCTCACTGAAAGTGATGAGTAGAAAAATTAAACAACTACTGGAAATTTTACAATAACACGTTAATTAGTGCTGCCTGACGACATCATCAAAACACTTACTGAAAGAACATCTTTCTGAAGACTGATTCCAGTGCAGCTCTAGAGACCTGTCAAATGTCTCTGCTGCCTCATGGTGGACCAGCACTTTCACAGGACAATTTGTGCATCTACGTAATGGTTAGGAGTGAAGGAAAACTGCCATCATGAGCAGAGGTGACATTATTTCTAGTCGGTAGTTTGCTCTTGCCAGACAAAGATTTTCTTTGAGTAGCTGAGTTTGAGTTGCTGGACATTCTGGGTCTGCCAAATTTGTTGTATTCTGTGTGCACTTTCACTGTTGATGAGAGTTTGTGGATTAAACAGTCAGTATTAACACAACACTTCAAATAATCAAAAGAGTGGTGCAGCTTTTGTTTTTTCCTTGTTCAAGCAACACAGTCAGTTCAGCCTCTTAAAGAAAAATAACTATTGTAAAATGTGCTTTAGCAGGAAACTGTAAATATTAGCAAACCTCTTCGTCAAGCACTGACAGACCAAAAGAAGTAACGATTCTACTGTGGCGTATAGCTGCTGTACCTGAGCTACGCCCACATCTGGCAAACATTAATTGAAGTGTTACAGAAGCAGATGTTTAATAGTGGGCAGAAATAACAGTCAAGTGATGGGCTGGATCTCCTCGCACAAGCTGTTCAGCTCACTCATGGGCGTCAGCTTCTCCATGCGAGAAATCACTTTCCTTGCTCACAAATTTTGGGCTGTACACACACACATACACACACAGTGCTAATGTGACTATAGGCACTGCACCCACGCACATGCATGCTGCTTGTGTGTCTATAGGTGATGCTGCCAAACACACATAGGAACACACTGGTTATGTGTTTATAAGCAATGCACCCCAAAACATCCATACACACACACACACACACACACACACACACACACACACACACACACACACACACACACACACACAGCTGATGTGTCTATGCAGCAACCAAACACGCACATGTGAATACACAAACTGCTGCATAATTATAGGGACAGATTTTGCAATGTGAGGCAAGAGAGGATGAGCTGGATGTGCTGATTCATGAAAGATCAGCGCACACTTGCCACTCAATGGATATGAAACACCCACCTACACCTACACGCAGGGCGCTAGTGTGCTAGTGTATCTTATGCACATTTTACAAGGGTACAATTACTGACTGTAGCCAAACTGTTGCCATACACTTTTAGCTAATCTATAACTCTTCCTTCACTGGGTTCTGATATTTCTCTGGTGCCAACCCATTCCCTCCGAGCCAATGAGACTGATGTGGATAGAGACTGCACTGTGATGAGGGCACCAGGCACAGAATTCTTACACATCAAGATGGGAAACGCAGTCTTTGACTGTTAAAGTCAGAAAAAACGAGACCACGAGATACATGAGTTCATTCAGTCATTCATTCATTAGCCACACTTATCAGCTGAAAAATAATTTAAATAAAGATTAGTCCCAACTAATCCAGTCATTGAGATTGATCAATGCGATCAATATAGACTGCACGATCCCACGCACACTTGTGACAAAGCCTGTGATTCATCTGGTTTGTCTGAACAGCTGTGACCCAGGACTCGCAGACTGGAAGAGAGCACGAGGCTCCAACACTACACCACATTTCTCTACTCCGTCAAAGCCCTCATCTGCTGACTAAAGCTGCTCATTATGTCGAGCAGTATTTGACTCCGCTGCGACGGAAATGAGATTTGGCCTTCTGAGATTTGACCTTCCTAGATTTGGCCTTCCTAGATCTGACCTTCCGAGATTTGACCTTCCGAGATTTGACCTTCCTAGATTTGACCTTCCTAGATTTGGCCTTCCGTCGCACGGCTACTGCAGGAAAGAAAACGAAGCTGGAGACACTGACGCTCGTTCTGGAACAGGATACAGAAACACACTGTGCATATCCCCCTACGTGACCAGTGGACGTGGACGTTGGGTCTAGACTCCCACCTCTGCTGCTCTTCGCTCTGATCTGAAGCCGGGATGGTGAGAACCTCGTCATGCCCGTGGAACAAGCGTATCACATGACCACCAAGGAGATATCCTACGGGACAGCAGGAGAGAAGATTAATCACAGCAGGAACGCATCCTGCGTTAGCAGCTCTGGCTAACTGAGATGTGCATCAAATCTCCCTGTGGCAGAATAGAACAGCTTTTCTAAGGTAACTGGCATTGGGGATTATGGGCTTAGGGGTTAGGAAGGGTGGGAGTTTGGGATTGGGTGGTAGAGGGTGGGGGGTTTGGGGTTGAAACCGAGGGGAGTTCATCTATGGCGAGGGTGGGGGATTTGGGTTTGGGGGTTAGGGCAGTGGTTGTTGTCCAACAGCATGGTTCACAGGGGAGAACGCAGGCATACTGAACCTTCCTCCACGCTGCTGCCCGAGCACGTCGGATGAACGTTCCACAGTGTCTGCATGAAGGACGCGTCCACCTGAACACTGCCGTTGGAGAGGGACAGGTGCTGGGGGGAGGGGAGTAAATCAGTTACCATGGCAACACACCCGTGACACACATGACCATTTTAGAGTGTGCTTTCAAGGTAAAAAACTTGTCATGATGGCAGAGTGATTTGGAGAATGTGACATTTACCCAGTGACCTTTTGGAATCAGCAGCAGTTTCAACACCAGATTTATCACAGTCTCCTCTTAAAATGCAGGATGCCTTTACAAAAAGTATCAGTGCATGTATAAAAACATGGTGTTTTTAGTGCATTCTCTAAAACTTCTGTTTTTCTTTTGAAAATGTATTTCAAAATGTATTTTAAAAAATCAGAATTTTCCAAATTGGCTTGTACCAGTGAAGACAATATCCATAATTGTCATTTAGCACACTGGTTAATATCATGTGATAAATCTGCTATGGCTTGAACTTCTTGAGATAACAGACAGGCACATCAGATGTTCAGCACTTCCAAAAGCTGTTGGGAAACATCTGGACCTGAAGCACGTATTCTGGAACCTCCACTGTCAAGTTTTAAACTTTGCATGGAGGAAACCACAGCAGAAAAGTCCAGTTCCCCACAGTGTAAGTCATACATCGATATACTTCCTTTATAAAAAATAAAAAAAAAAACTATTTAAAAAAAGATCGCTGGACACTTATTATACTGAACCCCAGTTTGTGCTTAACCTTGGCTAAGTGTCCAGGCATATGGCACAGGCTTCTGGCTTCCAGAAAGGCTGAAGCTGCCAAGGTCTGAACGGAGCCCATAACAGCAGTGGTGGGGCAGCACTAGGGCAGCAGTGGGATCAAGAGGGCAGCATGGGGGCACATGATGGGCTCCTGCCGTGGACTAAACCGAACCTTCACTGGAGATGCCTCGAGTGGTGAAGAGCCTCTACCAGGACAGACGACTGACCTCTGCTTCCACGTTTAATGTGGTGGGATATGCCCCGCCATATTATTACATCTGTAATGTACTAGATGGCTCCACTGCTGGCGTAAGGTTTCAGTGATGATCATGTGTTTTTATTAGCAGCCCTTGGTTGATGAATACAAATGCAGGACATAAATACTTAATCGTTATTGCAGCATTCTGCGACTTGTACTCACAAGGTAGCGCTCAGATGACACGCTGACGAGGATCAGGTCATCACCGATACGAACCTTCTCCCCTTCGGATCTCTGCTTAGAGGCAGGGTGGATAGTCCACCAACATGCCTCACCTGTACACACACACACACACACACACACACACACACACACACACACACACACACACACACACACACACACACACACTGCTTTGGCTTCTTTCAGACTTTCAACTACTATTCCTGCATGTTTATTAAGCATCATCAATGGCTCTTGTAATGAAATTTCTCAAAACTCCTGTCAAACTGTCAGGTGACGGATATGAAAGAAACAATATAAACACTGAAAAAGAAGATGAAATAACCTTGTCATGTCTGATCTGAGTACTCACAGTAGTAGGCAAGAAAAAAGTCAGCAAAGAAAATGCAAAAATCAGCCTTCTGCTCTTTACCACTAGGGAGTGTGTTAATTAAATATGATATGGTGACAACACAATTTAAATACATGTACTAAGATAGCAAGTGGTGTGATTCCCTCACTGTCCCGCCGATCAGCTTCCTCTGGGTAACGCGGAGAGCGAAGTGTTCCTCTGGGCTTCGGTTGCTAGCACCATAATTTGTATCACTCACACGATGAATCATTTTAAGGTGATTCAGCACAACGCTCACACTGTACTGTGCCCAGTTCTACCTCATTTGCATTTCATGCTGTTTCCGCCTTTACATTCCAAAAACAGTCACCACAAAGGAGTTACACCACTCTTTGCCCCTGACAAGAAAGAAGCACTTTTCGAAGTAAATAGCCTATGATCATGCAAATTGGTTACTGGCAACTGGACTTTCGTAGACTACAGTTTGGTCATGGTGAAAATGAACATTCATCATTGACAAATTATGTGATTGTTATTTTGGAAAAACATAATTGCTTAATCTTTTTATGACATTTTAAAGCTCAATCTCAGTGAACCATTTTAATGTATAACTATTCACATAATATGAAGTGCTGTGTTCTGCTTTTTAAAGAACACGGTAGGCCATATCTATACATCAGACACCAACCAACATGTCATCTGGCCGATTAGTTGATGCTAAGTTTCCATGAATTTACTGCTGATAAAGTACTAATAAATTCTTTGAACATTACCTAAGAAATCAAGACTCAGGAATGTGTTGCTATTTTAAACAACAATCAAATATAGGTTTGGGACCTAAAGGGCGCTAAAAATCCGCATTGTGAAAATAGCGTGACGGCTTTGTGAAGGCTTGCCTGTGGAGTCCTCCTGAAGGCCCACGTCAAAGGACAACTTATCCGTCAGAGACCTGGACGTCTTCAAACATGTCAGGTACTGCGGTAACGAGGAGAAGGAGCACGTTAGACACACGCAGAGCTCGCTCTCACGACGCAGGAACACAGAGACCAACGGCGGCTCCTCACCATGCCACTGAGGGAGTGCCGGAGGAGGATGGCGTGTCCGTACAGCAGCGTTCTGTGTCCGCCTCCATGGGCTGCCTGCAGGGAGCAGATAGAGTGGCGTGTTACAACATCAGCCTGTACGACGCTGCGGTGCAGAAGAGGCTCCCCTGTCCTCAGCACCCCAGGGCCGCACAGTTCCACGTCCCCCCGCCACTCCGACACACCTGACCCAGCTCGGGAAGGCCGCTGTAATTACCTGATGGGCTGGATCAAGTGTGTCAGATGCGAAAATGTGCGTGGTACATGCGGCCCACCCGGGGGAATGAGAATCTGGATCTTATATCACTGGACAAGCAATGAACGCAGCAGAGCAGAACCCTCAGCTCTCAAGCGCAGTGAACAAACAGGGCGTTTCTATGGAGACTCTAAAATGAAGCGTGGTCAAAGATGAGCCACAGGGGCAAACAAGCAAATAAGAAAATGTTCCAACGCTTTATTCTTGATTCGGTTTGAAATTTGGCACATTGAATATATGCATACAAGTAAGCACATCTAAATGCTGCATTTGGATGTATTTGGAAAACTGTGGATGCCCCCCCACTGAGAGTCGTTCTGACCGGCCTCCCAGAGCACCTGGGCAAAGGGAGAGAGGGGAGTTTGTATCTGCATCCAGCTCTATACCACAAGACTTACTCACCTTTCTAATGAGCCTCTATGGAAGGCATTGAAATAAGAGAGGAAAAAGTTACATTGACCTTCTGCCTCAGATGCTTACGACAAATTTATTAAAGGTGCACGATCGATATGGTCTATAAATCAGATGGCACTATTTCTGCCACCAGCTGAAAAAATCTATTTTTGAATAATACCTAATCAAGCTTTATAATTATGCTATTTCTGTGATGATTGTCATTTGGTTTTCTTTGAAATGACTACATAATACATACATAATTATTCTTTCTTAATTAACTGCTGAATCCGTCATGTGACAAGAAACTTCTCTGCTGCCAGCCCCATGGTATGTGATGTATGTGCAGCGGAATCGATGTGTGTTTATACAGGTGTATGTTTTTATGCAGGTGTGTGTGCTTATGCATGTGTGTGTGTTTATGCATGTGTGTGTGCTTATGCAGGTGTGTGTGTGCTTATGCAGGTGTGTGTGTTTCCGTGCACGAGTGTTCATATTTATGCATTCATGTTTGTATTTAAGCGTGTGTATGTGTATTTATGTAAGTGTATATATCTATGCATATGTGTGTATATATGCATGTATGTGTGTGTATTTATGCATGTGTGTGTACTGATTCAACATAAATACTGAAGTCTTAACGGCCTTGGCCATGGCAGGCTCGTGGCTTCTATCTTAGGAGCACTGACTGCTGCTGAAGCCGCCATTGTGAAGACAGGCACGTGCGACCTCCTTTCGGCCTGACGGCTGCACCCTGCAGCGGACTCGCCGGCCTATCTGAGGAGACAGCGCTACCTTGGAGGGGCTGGTTGGGCCGAGGCCCTGCAGGGGTTCTTCTGTGAGGGAGTGAGTCTCTGGCACCAGTCTGGCCCCGGGGGCCAGTCCAAGGAAATATCATCGCCCCCGTCAAGTTGCCTTTAGTCATCAGCTTCACGCAAGCCGTTTAAACCTCTTTTTATGTCAACAGCATACCATAAAAAACCCTCATCATCTAGACCAAGGGGATAAGTGCCCTTCATCTAACCTTTCAGAAAGGGCTGTGTGGGTTTACACTGATGCAGAACTGGTGGAAAGCTTTCTGTCTTCCCAAAGGGTAAAATTCTCTATGAAAAGTATGATTTTTAGCAAAAGGAAATAGATAAAATGCAAAGGGCAAAGGTAAAATATGTGAATTCTCAGCCCACTTCATGTGGTGCTTAGGCAACCCCAGTTTATAGACATGAGGAATGAAGTAGCCAAGTTTAAACCCATTTTGTTTAAACTGTTCCAATCATAAGCATCATCCCCATTTTGCCCTTCTTTCACACAGCTGTAGACTGACAGACTATCTAGTCAGTGTCTCCCTCACCTAATCGCAAATACCGTCTAGCCCCGCCCCCACCTGTCATTCATGTCTTTCACTCATAATTTGGATTCCCAAATTATTTGCCCCATAGAATTCTTTGCCCCAGTGTTTGTTTGATCTTCTGTTCATTTCCCTAGTTGCATTACCTTCTATAAGTATGAGTACTCGTGAGTGTGTGTGAGCCTGTCGTGTACGTTTGTCTCTAATTGATGTACCTGGCTTTCTGACCTTTGACCTTTCAAATGACCATGACTCTGGATTTCCCCGGAATACTTTCACTCTTCTTGCCATTAGTGTCCACCCTCTCATCTCTCATCCCCGGAGGCGTTACACAGATACCGATGGATTTAACAGTTTTATTTTCTATATGCTATAAGTATAGGATATGCTTGACCTGCCCTGATAGGTAAAAGCGTCTCTCTTAAAGTCAAACTCAGAATAGTGTGGGAATCAGATATGGCCTCCTGGATGTTACTGTACTCTGTGTCAAAGCTCTAATGCTGAAAGGAAACTAATTGGAACAGGATACAGATGAACTAATGAAGTATAATGCATCTTAACTTTAAAGTCAGAATGAAACTGTAGGAAACCCCAGGTCTATTAATGCTGCCACCATCTTAGAGGTAAGAGAAAAATGTATTCACTAGCTAGACAGCTTAGGCAAACATTTTTCCAACCAGGAATTACACAAGCTTGAAATATAAATGATGATCTCAGGTTGAATCTGTGACATGTCCCCAAAGAAAAGTGTAAAAGTCAAGAGTGAAAACCTTTCAAGCTTTCAAACAATTCCAAAATAAGACATCACTGAAAACAGATTAGCCCCTCTATATCCCAGATTTACTGACTTTGTCATCAAATCCATGAGCAGACAGGTTGAGATGGCACACAGTGCAAATGGTTTAGTATCTTAGTATCAATTCTCCTTGTAGGGAGCTGGGAGGACAGTTGTTCATGGCACCTCACATGCACCCTGAGCTTGGTCTTGGTCTTGGGCTTGGTCTTGAGCTTGGGGGTGAGCAGACACTCATTTTATCCCCTCTAGAAACCTAGAGTACTTGCTCATTACACAACTACAGTAGGATTCAGGAAGTCTGACCTCTCAAGCTGAAAGCCATCGGTGATTCTGACTCTGTAGCTCTGACTCTGACATTCTTCAGGATGGATTACTCATGGAAGCATAGGGGACTCATAGGATGTCACTACTTCTCTGTGCCTGTACTTGTATGATTTTGCCCAAGAATTCATTTTAGCAGCTTTCACATACTTTTTTACACAAACATTGTACATTGTATGTTGTATTTTGTTTGTCATGTTCACTGTTTTTGGGGGGTTTTGTGTGTATTGGTAAATTGACCTTGGACCATTCTAACAACGATTATGGATTTGCTCTAAATACTTGGTAAATACATCTCCCCTGTGATTGCTCCACATCTAGACCAGATCACAGATAAACTGGTTTAGTCCTGTGTGAACTCAAGCCAACATACAGACACCACAGCAGCAGGTTCGTAGTACTCACGTCATTATTTTGCCCAGTTTTGGCCAGCATCTCCTGCAGTGCCCTCACAGAAAGCGACTGCTCCAGCACAAAGTTACAGATGCACAGGTCTGGTGGGACATACTGAAAAAGACAAACAGAGAGAGTGTGAGAGAGAGATGGGGCTACAAGACGTGTCCATTACTATTCAACCTGGATATTTACTTCAAGCCCAAAAAAAATACCCTGGAATGCACACTCCTTTATAGGAATGAGAAGTGTCATGAGCAAGCACTGCAGCCTTAGCCACATACTAATCTAATGATGAGAGCAGTGACACTCGCTGATGTATACCCCTACCGTACACACTATACGTAATGACTCACAATGAAATCTTTGAATCTATCCACACACACACACATATATTACATGCACACAAACATTGCATGCACTCCCCCTCCACACACACACACACACACACACACACACAAACTCACCCACACACACACACACACACAAGCATTTATACAGTCCTCAAAAGTCCACTATGTTCTTGAAGCAGCGCCAATTCCATTCATCAGTGCCTGAGAGTAGGAGCTCTGAGAGCGGCTCCGGGAGAAAGAGCTGGGCTTCTCCAACGTACCGCACCTGCAGTATTTATGATGGTCTACCATAGATATAAGGAATCCATTTTAAATTCCTGGCTTGATAATAGATATTTGGACATGATTCTCCTGCACAGGAATTAACATCTAATGCTAACAGACAGTTAAATCTATAGGAATGCTGACTTTTAAAACAGATAATGCATCCTGATGCATGTGTCACGATAACCGCACTGATACCAAATATTCTGCATCAGTATTATGTTCATCAGAAATGAAGAGACATGTTGGAAGTTGTTCACAAGAGCGTAGCTCTTGGCTGTTTAATTGGAGAATCTCATCTAGCCATCATAGTTCCATCAAGATCTCTTTACTTTATTTTAAGATCTTTAAATTTTATATTTTTTTATAGTTTACTTTACTACTTTTCTATATTTCCTTCTGCATAATTCTGTCTTGTGTTTCTGTGATTCCCCATGGTACACACAACATGTGTGTTAGCATTTGCTGGGTGACACTGACCAATCAGAATGCTACACACTAGGTGCCAGATTACCAGGGACCAGACCTTCAGTGTCTCATGTATAGCCATAACGTGGAAGTGAGTTCTCCACCTTGGCTCTTCATGAGCGTCTCCATCTAAAGTGCACCAGAGTTTATCAGGACATTATTTAGAGCAATTTGTTCATCTTTGTAAACTATAAGAGCCCAAGCATGTAAAACACACTGTACACTGTAGTAGTACGGTAGTTTCACTGATCCAGACATGGCTTGATTTGAAAAAATAAAAAGGGGGGGACACACACACCAACCAAGGAAAGATCCTCAAGTGCTTTGGTGCATGTCTCTGCTCTAAAGCTAAGGAGAGACTGAGACCGTTGAGCTCCCTGTGGATCCAAAGACAAAAGAGGAGCAACCAGTCAAAAATGTGCTTGAGAAGAAATCACAATGTCACAATGTGAGAAAAACCAATGACTCAAATGGAAATTCAAGCATTATGGCCTGTAACACATAAAATAACAAATAACACCTTCCAAATAGCTGACAATACTGATTTTTTAGATGTAATATGCCAGTATTCTATATTAACATTGCCTAGTACTCTTTCTGATAAAACAATGTCTAAGCATCTATAACACCAATCTATCCATAAGAACAGTTAGACTGGCCTGCTTTTCAGCGCATCACATCACATATTAAACTGTGAGTTATCAAAGACAGATATGCATAAGACAAACAATTTAAAAAATCACAGACTTTCTATGTATTATTCTGTATAACCGACAATGTTTAAGCTCCTCAAACAGACAGAAATGACTTCAGCAGTCTGGCATTTAGATCCCGACAGAGTGACACTAGTTTGGACGAGCTCATGTTATCAATCCTTGCCAAAAAGGCAGTTAGACCTGCACACAGGAACCCTCATCCCAAATGCTGCAGACAAAGTGGAGAAGGCACCCTACTGAGGTGACTCAGGAGGTGTCAGGCTGGTGGCGAGAGAGGAGCAGAGGAGGCCAGAGGAGAAGAGGCTGAGCTGAGATTTGGGCCGTGAGCCAACGGGGACGGCACTACAACAGGCTGACAGTGTGAGGTACGGGGTGAGCACGACCCTGCAGTAAGATAAATGGAGTGCCCCACTCCCCACGTCCCCCGCAAGAAGAGATAATAAATAAATAAAAACTTGGCTAACTGGATCATGCAGGTCCAATTCAAGTTCTGCACCAGAACTTTTATACTGCTCTACATTTCTCAAGCAAGAATAGCACACTGACTAGAATGTAGCTAAAAATATTTATATTTCCTACTTTTTTGTCAAATAAGCCATAAAGATTTTTTAATTTAGCTGTAACATCATATGTACATACAATGTCCATATAGCATAGTTCATATAGCTCTTCATACCTGATTTTCAGTACTTGTACTTGCTTTAAAAATAGTATGGAACCCTAATTAAGAAAGTAAACAGACAGTTGCCATACGGAGGTAATTTTAGGTTTACTTATGGCATTTGGCAGACCTTTTATCCAGAGTGACCTACAGGAAGGAAATCCAGCAGTACTGAGTGGGCATGCTTCTTTAATCAGTTTGTATGCTCCTTGGGAGTTAAACCCCTAACCCTGGTGTTTCTCTGTTAGATGAGCCACTTGTTTTGGGGATCAATCAATCAATCAAAGTTTATTTGTATAGCGCTTTTCACAACACATGTTGTCACAAAGCGCTTTACAGGATTTAAAAGGTTAACAATACTATGGGTCCAGAACCCTAATGAGCAAGCCAAAGGCGACAGTGGCGAGGAAAAACTCCCTATGATGGTGGGGAATAGGAAGAAACCTCGGGAGAACCAAGACTCAAAAGGGAACCCATCCTCCATTGGGCGGCCCGTTAACACACAAATTACACAAAATACAGACAAATACACAAGTCACACACAAATCACACAATCAGACTAAGTAAAGGTAAAAATGAAAGTTCTGGGTTATGATATTATGATCAGTACAACACTGAAATTCTTAGCAGATATGACTTAAACCTATAAACATATGATCCTTAAACCTATACCTATAAACCTATGATATTTTACATTCACTATGCCAGACATATAGCAAGCACTCATACAGGTGTTCAGGCTTTTATGAATTTCTCAACTCCACAGGAGACGGAAATCGCTAATGGACGCTGCCAAGCATGCTAACAGTCTGAGGCTGTACCAAGGCCCTTGTGTAAAGCATCATGAGTTGACGCCTCAGATAGCCTCCTGTAAAGGGTCATTAGAGTTACTGGAATATCCTCATACTTTAAAAGGGTCAAGCACCTTTCCTCAAAATAAGACCACTAGCTGAGCTTATTACTGGAGCAAATATACCATGTCCATGGTTCTCTTGCTTGTGTGTGTAAATTACTAAATTGGCACACAAACTTGATTAATTAGGTAACTGGCACAGTACAGTTTTTTTTTGCCATCTGAGTCCAGCCTGTTTTCATCAGTGCCATGACTGGAACTTATCAGGTTGCATCTTATCAGGCTGATGAGAAACGCTTGCTGTGTTAACTGGCACTTTTAACCAGCAGTACATGTGGCATTGTCCGTTTGGAGCCAGAACCCTCATCTCTCTAATCTCCCACTGTGAAATGAGTCAGGGCAGAATGAGAAACAACAACTGTCAAGGATTCAAGTCCTATTCAGATGGGATTTGTTTTACATGAGGCGGTTGGGTGATGTAATTATTAACCAAGTTCCTCAGTGATTTTAGGCCCAATTGAATCCGCAATGTCAGTCATTTTTACAGATTGAGAACTACTGCATCAGTATAGATTCCGGTGCCCTTTATATACTATAAAACAACCAATTTCATAGAAGCACTTGATATTTTTCCTTCATCCCTCCATCTCTCCCTAAACCGTCTCAGAGCACTAACACTTCTGGAATATATGGCATATATAACATATATGTTGCCTGGTAATGCTTGCACTAGTTATTACAACAAGTTATTATATTAAATGCAAAATGTCTTTATAGACATATGTCCACTAAACTACCGGTAATCTCATCCAGTAATCTCATACAGTACTTAATTTTAATGGTGAGAAATTCATTTTCACATGGTGAAAATTCACAGGCAAAAGAAAACGTGTGGGCATGTCTCACTTGCCCATTCACTGGTGCTGTGGTTCATGACAACACTTCACCTTATTTTGATTCTGTTCTTGTTTCCATCCCTTGTTTTGGTTTTCCCCACTCTTGATTTCAAATTCCTCCTTTGTATCGTATGGTTCTTTCGCACACAGGAAGCTACCCAGGTACTTGTGCACTCCCTCGTCATCTCAAAGCTAGACTACTGCAGATAGTTACCTCTACAACTGAACCTCGAGTACTTCAGACCTCAAGCACTGCTGGGCTTGAAACACCACCGAAAACGTATCTATATTTTTCCCTGTCCAGGCTCACAGATGGTGGAATGAATGAAGGAATGTATTTTCGGAGGCCCTTGCAGTTTTCAAACACAGACCAATCTATTTGTGGAATATTTTTAATGACAATTGATCCTGCACCTATTTCAGTTGTATAACTGAAACTCTAGTACTTATTGTCTTGCATTGTTTGCTATTGCACTTATCGTTGTCTGATATAGAGCTTATGCTTATTTTGCACTTCTAGGTATCCACATTGATTCCTGTATTTCATCAGTATTCAAGTTCAACAGTTTCCTGAGCTCCAACACACTGTAGGACACAGTAGGCTATGATACATTCTATGAGAAGATGACACTGCACTTTTAAAAGTTGCTCTGGGTAAGAGCATCTGCTGCTAAATGCCCATGCAGCTCCATTTTGCCTCCAGGCTCCATGTACTACCTTGTTTGCCTGTTTCACTGATGGTCTGTTTTATTTGCTTTGTTCCATTAAATGAATAATGTGGCTTTTCAGTCCTGATCCACCTGATTCTGGATAAACGTTGCTCTTCTGTGTTTGCATGCTGCCTCCACTCACCGTGCATTACAGAGACAAAGAGAAGAAGACAGACAGACAGTGATGGGATGATAAGAAGATTCCATCACAGCCCCGTCACTGCTGGTTGCCATGAAATAGATAAAGAAGCAAAGACACTCAAAAGACGAGACTCATCCATATTCACTCCTGACTGCAGACTCGATGTACAAAATATTTTAACACCCATTCTATAATTCCAGACATGAGCAGCCATGCAGGCAAACAATTTTGGAAATCCCATTTCAAATCCATCCTTTATCTGACACCTTGGAAACTTTGTCAAAGTAACGGCTTAACCAAATATGCTAACAAAGCTAACAGTGGAAGGCAGTTAGATAGCCATTAGTATGATGTAGTATGCTTTAAAAGAAAGCTGAGGACATGACTCATCACCTACAACAACAGACAAGGGCAGGAGAGAAACACACAACAACAGAGTTACAGACAAATATATACTTAAAGCTATCTTATTTTTCCCTTTACCCAGGCTACCCCCACAGCCTTCTGTTACACAGAATGCTCTGTGTAACCTACGGCTGGACCAAGGCTGGTTCAACTGGTCTGTGTGTTCAGTGGAGGGAGGGGCAGTGTGTCCTCCAGCTGAGACACTGCATCAAGGGCTGGGGTTGGTTTATGGCTTTGTGTCTGTAGCGGCGTGCTTCGTTTTGCTGCTGGGAGAGGGACAGGCAGGGAGACACGATGCTCAGTGGACCCGATAACAAGGTCGCTCGTGAAAGATTCACCTCGTGACAGATAGCAGCTTGCTGCTGCAGTGTCAAGCAATGAGAAATATCAGGTCCATGTAGTGATGGATGTCTGGGAGGGCTTTCGGGAAACTTACCTGAGGTTTAAAAAGATATTCTACTCAACTTTGACATTCAGATGATTCAGTTAAGAAACAATGAAAAACTGGAAAATCTGTGTTTGTGCCATCTTCACACTCAATGCTTCATACCTTTATAGCTTGTGAATGTTAAATATTAATCAAGCATATGTTATAGTAGGAGACAGTGCCTGGTGTACAGTAATATTTCTTATCAAGATGTTTAATTGATTCTTTCTCTCTGGAAAGAATTGTTCATACAAATGTTTGCCACACAAATAAAGCTGGTGCAATACAGGCAAACTGACATGGCAAGGTCATCATCCATCATCTATCCAAGGTCATCCATGTGCTTTTAAATTACCTTCATGTTCCTTAATAAAGAGGCTTTGAGTGATGTACTAGCCTCCATTCCAATGCCTTCAGTGTGTTGTACACAACACAGTGAAAGATTTGTTTTAGTACCTTGACCTGATAATGAAAAAAACACAGACATCAGCGTGATGGCCAATCACTGCACCAAAATGGCTTTAAATGCCTCAACAATGACTAAATTCGAAGTTAACTGAGCCAAGGCATTGGCGGCCCTGTAAGGGGAGAGTGATCGCGCCTGGGCTCAATGATAAACTGCGGTGACCTGCAAGACTGCAAAATAGATTGTACAATTGTTTGTTTATTTAATAGTTTATTTACACCATGCAAGTGCTTGGCAGAAGCAACCACACAGAATAACAAGGAGAATACTGTAAATCCATCCAAGGGTTTGAATTTCATCTGAATTAATAGCCTAGAACCTAGGCTAGGTGGAATGTGTCAAACAGTATTTAGTGCTAGGCTAAATGTACATGGTGGGACCATTACTTTTGTCTGTAAAACCAACTGAAAGCCTGTCCATATCTAAATGAATTTAGTGGATCATGAGAGTGGGGAACGCTTATGGGTGTGACTAGACTGAGCCAACATCAGCAGATTGGACCGTAGTGCATTCTGAACATCAGGAATGTACTCTACACGGTTGTTTAGACATCAGAAATCTACACCATATGCCTGTGTAATACTCTTTTCCAGATGTTTCCACTTAATAAAAAATAATGCAACACTGTCAATGACAGCAACTCGGTCACAAAGTGGTAGGCTACATAGACTGGCGGTGCGGGTTCAGAGGATGCGGAAAGTATAGTGTGAAGAGGTCACCAACGTTCTGCAGTGTCGATCACTACAGACATTCAAACTTCATGTGGCCTTCAGATTAGCTCAAGAACAGTGTACAGAGAGCTTCGTGGAATGGGTTTCCGTGGTCGAGCAGCTTCACCCAAGCCATGCATTAGCATCAGATGCAGTGGTGTAAAGCACACCACCACTGGACTCTATAGCGGTGGAGGCACGTTCTCTGAAGTGACAAATCACGCTTCTCCATCTGGCAATCTGATGGACGAGTCTGGTTTTGGCAGTTGCCAGGAGAACGGTATTTGTCTGACTGCATTGTGCCAAGTGTAAAGTTTGGTGGATGCAGGATTATGGTGTGGGGTTGTTGAGCTGGGCTTGGTCCCTTAGTTCCAGTGAAAGGGACTCTGAATGCTTCAGCATGCCAATACATTTCGGACAATTCCATGCTCCCAACTTTGTGGGAACCGTTTGGAGCTGGCCCCTTCCTCTTCTAACATGACTGTGCACCAGTGCACAAAGCAAGGTCCATAAAGACATGGATGGCAGAGTCTGGTGTGGATGAACTTGACTGGCTTGCACAGAGTCCTGACCTCAACACGATAGAACACCTTTGGGATGAATTAGAGCAGAGACTTCTTGTCCAACATCAGTATGTGACCTCACAAATGCGCTTCTGGAAGAATGGTCAAAAATGCCTATAAACGCACTCCTAAGCCTTATGGACAGCCTTCCCAGAAGAGTTGAAGTTGTTCTAGCTCCAAAGGGTGGAGCAACGTCATATTCAACCCTATGGATTCAGAATGGGATCCCACTTAAGCTCATATGCGAGTCGAGTAAATACTTTTGCGAGTGAATACTTTTGATAATATAGTGTACATACATACATATATACATACTCACATACACACACAAAAATTATGGTTAATTTGCTATGAACAACTTAACCAACTAGCTAGCCATTGCTTGTCGATGTCTTAAGCTGATTTCAGGTAAGTACCTGCAGTGTTAGATACTTGCACAGCTGCTAAAAGACCACTGTCTTAAACATCTTCTTTGGAAACTTTGTCTACTTCACTACAACATTTTTTTCTTTACGTATTCATTCTCCATAGCAAAAACAAACAACCAAATAAACAAAACAGTAGCAGTCATTTACAGTCCAGAAATCTACTGATGTCAAGATGAACTAGGCCAATTCTTACCTTGGCCTCTGAGGTGGGTTCCAGGTAGCACAGCCGATTGCCAAATCCCTCAGCAGACAAGCAGAACTTGCGATTCTCCTTTTGGATGCAGGCTACACACTGCAGGACCACCTCATCATCCTATTGGGAGATGACATAAAAAACAATTGATGAAAACGATTGATGAAACTGTCCATTTTTCTTAATTAACCCAGCTAGTCAAGAGTGTCGGAATATAATGGTGAGGTACATTAGTGGTTGTCTTTACAAAGAAAGAACTAAAATAACCTTGCAATAACACCACAGTTCTAAAAACTGTATCAATAAGTGCATTATAAGTACTGCATACATATACTGTACCTAGCCCAATTTTCAAGGTGACAAGTTTGCCTAGTCAAACACAGCTATGAAGGGTCTATTGTAACGTTTTTCCCTAATGGCCTCTCCAGGTGTCATAAATCCAGCCCTCCCTGCTGAGAACACCACACCCAGATGCCCTCTGGGGAGTTTTCTCATTCAACCCGATCTCCATCACCCGAATACTAATCAGATACACCTGTTCCCTATCTTCATTATTAATTCCCTGCCTTTTATAGAGTTCTGCTCCCAGACATCCATTGTGAAGTATTATCATCACAGGATGTGTACTGGGCATGGTTCTGGTTTGGTGTCTCCCGCTTCTGCTTCCTTCCTAGGCTACAACTCCTTGATCTCTGCCTACTGCTGCTGACCTTGGAACCAGGGTTGCCAACTTTTGAAGATCGCTTGGAGTGAGATTTGAACCTGGAGGAGGTGGCGAGTGTAAATTGTTGATGGGGGGGGGGACAAATTAAGTATTATATCGCAATCTATCGATCGCCGGTGGTTAGCGCCAGAGCGAACTAGTAACTTATTAAATCACAGATGTGGATCAGAGGTAAATAAACTAGATTTTTTTTTCGGCGTGAGATATCGGAAGTGTGGCGTGAGAGCGTGTGAAGACGGTCAAATGCGTGTGTCTCACGCTCAATGCGTGAGAGTTGGCAACCCTGTGGAACGTATGCTCAGTGCTTACCTTTTAGTCATTAAGGTAGGCTATTAGCTTAGCATTGCAGGCTAACCTGGCCAGGCTATTATATTAGCTAGCTAGCTACATGTTATTTAAGTGTTTTTGTTATATAAGAAATTCAATTAAATGTAGCTATGATGGCTTGCATTTGTTTTCTAAAGTCTGAAATCCATCATTTTTGAGAAACTAGCCTCAAACACATACTTAATTCAGATCTTTCCTCTAAGAGACACTGCAAAGTTGGTTTTAGACTGCCACTGGCCTTAAAGAAATGTACCGGTTTTATTAATTTTTCACTGTTTTCTGTTCAGTGTTTGTAATATAATCATGGGGGTTCATTATAAGGAGGCTAGACCACTCTCGACTTTAAAACATAGCGATATAGAGATGGATTATTCTTTAGCACTGCTGTTTTTTGACACTTCATGGTCTTTTTGTCTTTTCCCCCTCTATTACTGCAACACTACTTCTTCACTACTATGTTTAAGAGAAAATGCTGCATATTTATCATGGTGTCTGTAGGTGGTTGAATGCACTTCTGAACGGTGTAAATTGTTTTACCATTAAAATGAATAACATTGTCCCATGAGGGGTCTGTTCAGATTCCTTCTGCATTGCATTCACCACAGAGATGAAGAAACACGGCTGAATATACTGCAACATGAAGGAGGTTAATTCTCCCTTTTCTTCTATGAAATTGAGGTAGATTATTGCATAAACAGGAGAGATTCCTTTGGGTGTTTTCTGTCTTATGATCTTAAATAAGTATTTAAGGTGGTTTAAATGCTGTGCACTTGGCTTTGATGAATCAGAATATTGCACACTCAACAAATAGCAGCATTACTTTTTTAGCATTCACCAAAGAAGAGTTTAGAGCATCTAAATATCCTCTACATGAAAAGAAGTTGAATCACTTGAATAAATGTATAAGTTAATGGGGACCTACCATTCTAATACTTGGAATAGGATGGTTAAATAAAATAAACATGGCACATCTTCATAAAAAAATAACCATGCATATTTTTATTTTTACAGATAATTTCTTACATCTTGGTGGCAGAAAGGAATAACCAAGTTGTCAATTACCTTCACAGTGCTAAAATCCAGATTTAGACTTGCCTCAGCTTTTGCTTGGCTGTCAATGGCTTAAGATTTCAAAATTTGAATTATTACAAAGCATAGCTTTCCACATTGTATTCTTCAACAAAATATATGTTTTCAGGCTTTATGCGGTTTCAACTTGATTATCAGTAGACTGGTCGCATATACATCCTGTTTCTGGGCATTAGCCAGGTAAGAATGAGGTTCTATGTTACATAAAACCTTTAGGCCTTTTAAGCTTCACTGAAAGGCAGTCATTAGAGGAAGAGTTGAGATATTCTGTGCTGAGGTATGGGCTCTTATCCATTGCAGCATAAGACATGACAATAAATACTGAGAAATAATTTGGTGTTCCACATATGGAAATACATGACATCTCACACTGCAAGAAAATACCTTTTTAGCGAATGAAAGTATTTTACACTACATAAGTGACATTCTGAGCTCCATTCAAGGAGGGTAGAAAATGGAAACAATATGGTTGAATTTTACGAAGTCATCATACAGATATCTAAAATGCTTCTCTCAATTACATTTTTCTACATTATGGTGCATTCTGTGGTGATCAACTGTAAAATAAACAGGAAAGGTAGAACAGATTTATAAAATACTTTTCTTTTTTATCTTTTAGAGAGTATTTCTAATTTGAGATGAATAACTGGTGAGGCTGGACTGGGGCAGGGACTCCACTCTAAACTAAAAAAAAAAGGAAGCAGACTTGCTGATGTTGCTCCATGGAGGAAGGGAGCAGTGTGGTACAATAGCCAGCTGCACCATTTTAATCAGCAGGGGGTCGGGAGCTCTGCAGGAACGAAAGAGCAGCATTTCAGCAAGATGCCGATAACAGATGAGATGCAGCGAGGGCTGACCCTGGACTATTAGCTTAAAGCTCTAGATGTGATGAGGTGAAGAGAATTAAGCTGCAGATGATTTCACTGTAATAAATATATCTTAAATGTGTGCATGTATGCATAGGTGTGTGTGTGTGTGTGTGTGTGTGTGTGTGTGTGTGTGTGTGTGTGTGTGTGTGTGTGTGTGTGTGTGTGTGTGTTTTTTCCTAGTGGTCCATAACAGTCAGGAAAAATGGCATGTTTAAATGTCCTGCTAGTTAAGTGGAGTGATGCTAAGCCCAAACAATACAGAGCAGAGCATGTTATATTATACACATAAGCTTCTAAATTCATTGGTTATCAACTGAGTTCCCAGTTTATTGGGTGCATTTTTATTATGTACAAGTGCATTTTTAAAGATGTTGCATCTTGAAGAATAGGCTATGATAAAACAACCCAGCAACCTAAAAGTCTTCTGACAAAGCTCTTATTTCAGACCACTCAGCATCAAGTGGTCATCTCTGAACTCACCTCATTAAACGGGCGTTGCAAAGTGATGCAAGAACATTACAAATCTGGGTTCCCTGAACCGAACTGCTCAACGATTAAAGGAACAGCTCATCAAAAATGCAAATGCTTATGATTGCATGTAAGCAAATTAATATCATGCTGATTAGTGGCAACTAGCTTTCATTCTTTTTTGGCTGCACTAGTATCAAACCATTTCTATTCAGCTGGATGCAGCACGCTTCTATATTACACCAATGTTTCAAGAGTGGATGCTGGATGAATTTAAAGCCAAGATGCTGAGAGAAACTATAGATGCATTATTGCTGCATTCTGGTGAGGACAAGGAATAAACCTAGCTCTGATTTAGTCTTACGAATGCTGAATTTCCATTAAAATCAAATAAGCCTTCCAATATGTTACCAAATGACTGTGATCAAACCTCATCTTACCTCCAGGCAGCAAACGACAGAGCCTGAGAAAGTCGCAAGGTGCCAGTGCTTTGAACGCCAGCCTTTATCTCCTCATGTGCACAAGGTCTTTTGAGATACGGTTTGGATGTCAATCCTCTAGTGAAGGGGACACGTCTCAGAGTAAAAGTCTTGTCAGCAGAAAACTGAATATCAGGTGCTGTAGCAGGTTGAATGGAGGCTCTGAAGCACATGATACATGCCATAAACCGCTTTGTTTGTGTTTACATGAAGGAGAAGGGATATAAACACATGCAGCTATTATGAAAATGTACTAGGAAAGGTCCAATGGGAAAAATGTCCCAAATATTCAAAAATTGAGGAATAAGACTAAATGTTTTTTAAATGTTAAATTCCTATTTTTTTTATTGAAAATCATTTATATTATTAGATTATTTATATAAACATATGTAAATAATGGCACATTAGTCTTGGCATAACATTCTCGCTGTATGTAAGTTGATGCAAACTATATACACCAGGAAAAAAGTGAATACAAAACAGCTGAGGACAAACAGCAGGCACAAAGTCTCCAGAGCACAACGGCATGACGGGCCTCTGACATGGAGTTATGCCTGACCTGCTTAAAGCTCAACCTACGCTCGTAAAACGAGCCTGTCCAGTCACGTAACGAAGATCCTTAATGAAGGCCCTTTTTAACTCACAGACTGCCTCCCTCATCCCAAATCCCAGGCTCTCATGTAGCCACTACAAATACATGCACGGAAGATAAAAGTGCCCAACAAGAAACAACTAGACACAGCGTGACAGAGTGACAGCGTGTAGCAGGACTGAGTGGTGGCTTTAAAATGGCTAAAACCCAGGAAAGACCCTGTTCTATCCTTCACGTGATACCCTCTGAGGAAAAGACATAGAACACTGACCCAGATATAAGCCCTTAAAGATTCTGGCAGGATGTCGAGTACCTGTGTTCATTTTTGATGACGCCTTACTTTAAATTCATAATTCACAAATCCTGTCAGTACAATTTCAACTTATTAACGAGGGTAAAACAAGGAAAGGAACATTTGCTGCTATGTTTCAAAGAACTGCGGTGTGAGAAGTGGGTCACGTCTGATAGTAACCAGCGTGCCAAGCTTGACAAGGGGACACTTGCTTCACTATGGCTGCTAATGGGATCCACAGCGGCAGGTGTTAGGAGAGCCCCACATACTCCAGCATCTTACTTGGGCTGTCCAGGGTCTTTACAGGCAAGAGCAGGTGTTTGGTGCCAGACCACAGCAGTCGTATCTACCAGCTGAACACCTGCAGACTTGACCTACATCACAGACAGCGCTGGATGACCGAAATAAACAGGTAGTCTGGATCTATTGTTAGCAAAAAACATTAAGGGGTAATTGCGTTAAATGGTGTCCTCTGCCTGGTTGACCAGGCATTGTCTATTCTGCCAATTCCTTTAACTGTAAAAAGAAATGTTATTACTATGAGAACAGAATTAACTAGGTCACCCTAAGAACTAACCTTTACCCTCAAAGAGACATTTATGAAAATTATCAAAGACTAGTCAATGGGGTGCTATTTAAAAGTGAAAATAATAGACATCTGAAAACTGCAGGGCATTTTATGTGGAAAAAGTATGAGGAAGCTCAAACACAGTTACTTCTAGTGAAAACAGGACACTAAAGAGGGAAATGTCAAAGCATGTATACCGAGTCCGTCTGGACTGCAGCAAAAGCTCCACACATCTGAACACACACACTGGTATTCTAGGACATCTTTCTGAACATTCCTATCAAAACTAGCTGCACAAAAACTGTACTGTCCAAATAAGCAAATTTGAAATAATTTATGGAATTGTGGCTTTTAGCAGGTTTGAGCAAAGTCTCCTATGACTCAGGCTGAGTTGTGTTTTACCTGCAAAAAAGAAGGAAAGAAAGCAAACAACAATTTGTCTGCCTGTATGAATGCATCCTGTTCTATTTAACACCACTCACCATTTTACATTTCTGTCTCATTAACAGATGTCTGACATGTTCTCATCATGCAAGGGCAGTTATAATGTGCCCTATTTCTCATGTTTACACATCAGTGGAGAAAACCAGCTGAGCTTCGACCTTCAGCTGAGAGAAGCCTGTACACCTCTGAGTAACACTATACACACGTACACTGTCACACTACACCCTGGTGTCCTCCAGCTCTGAGTAACACTATACACACGTACACTGTCACACCACACCCTGGTGTCCTCCAGCTCTGAGTAACACTATACACACGTACACTGTCACACTACACCCTGGTGTCCTCCAGCTCTGAGTAACACTATACACACGTACACTGTCACACTACACCCTGGTGTCCTCCAGCTCTGAGTAACACTATACACACGTACACTGTCACACCACACCCTGGTGTCCTCCAGCTCTGAGTAACACTATACACACGTACACTGTCACACTACACCCTGGTGTCCTCCAGCTCTGAGTAACACTATACACACGTACACTGTCACACTACACCCTGGTGTCCTCCAGCTCTGAGTAACACTATACACACGTACACTGTCACACCACACCCTGGTGTCCTCCAGCTCTGAGTAACACTATACACACGTACACTGTCACACCACACCCTGGTGTCCTCCAGTTCTGAGTAACACTATACACACGTACACTGTCACACCACACCCTGGTGTCCTCCAGCTCTGAGTAACACTATACACACGTACACTGTCACACCACACCCTGGTGTCCTCCAGCTCTGAGTAACACTATACACACGTACACTGTCACACCACACCCTGGTGTCCTCCAGCTCTGAGTAACACTATACACACGTACACTGTCACACCACACCCTGGTGTCCTCCAGCTCTGAGTAACACTATACACACGTACACTGTCACACCACACCCTGGTGTCCTCCAGCTCTGAGTAATACTATACACACGTACACTGTCACACCACACCCTGGTGTCCTCCAGCTCTGAGTAACACAATACACACGTACACTGAGTTCTGAGTAACAGTGCACTTGTGGTGCCATAAGACTCTCATGGACAGTGCCAGAATGAAGCAGGCTCAAAGAGCCTGTCTGAAAGAAGAAGACACTTACAAGCTGTCTTTATGGTTTCCATCTGTTCCATTTCACAATCATTAATGTATGCTTATGGCTCAGATACAGTACAAGATGCTATATATGTCTATATGACTAATGCACAGTGCAGGTTTATTAGATGTGCTTGCTCAGTTTTGCTCAACCTTATGGTATCAAATATGTCAACATTGTGAGACTAGGCTATATCTGGCTTTCTAAGAACAGAGAATTTGAAGTCTATGACAAGGGCAGAGTTAGAAGATTATAGTTAGATGTTATAAGATTATAGTTACAAGTAATCATGAGCCTCTCCATCACCTCTCTGTTGTGATCACCTCTCTGTTGTGATCACCTCTCTGATGCGATCACCTGTCTGTTGCGATCACCTCTCTGTTGTGATCACCTCTCTGCTGTGATCACCTCTCTGCTGTGATCACCATTCTGTTGTGATCACCTCTCTGCTGTGATCACCTCTCTGCTGCGATCACCTCTCTGTTGCGATCACCTCTCTGTTGTGATCACCTCTCTGTTGTGATCACCTCTCTGCTGTGATCACCTCTCTGCTGTGATCACCACTCTGTTGTGATCACCTCTCTGCTGTGATCACCTCTCTGCTGTGATCACCTCTCTGTTGCGATCACCTCTCTGCTGTGATCACCTCTGTTGTGATCACCTCTCTGCTGTGATCACCTCTGTTGTGATCACCTCTCTGTTGTGATCACCTCTCTGCTGTGATCACCGCTCTGTTGTGATCACCTCTCTGCTGTGATCACCTCTCTGTTGTGATCACCGCTCTGTTGTGATCACCTCTCTGCTGTGATCACCTCTGTTGCGATCACCTCTCTGCTGTGATCACCTCTGTTGTGATCACCTCTCTGCTGTGATCACCTCTGTTGTGATCACCTCTCTGTTGTGATCACCTCTCTGCTGTGATCACCTCTGTTGTGATCACGTCTGTTGTAATCACATCTCTGTTGTGATCACCGCTCTGTTGTGATCACGTCTGCTGTGATCAACTCTCTGCTGTGATCACCTCTCTGTTGTGATCACCACTCTGTTGTGATCACCTCTCTGCTGTGATCACCTCTCTGCTGTGATCACCTCTGTTGCGATCACCTCTCTGCTGTGATCACCTCTGTTGTGATCACCTCTCTGCTGTGATCACCTCTGTTGTGATCACCTCTCTGTTGTGATCACCTCTCTGCTGTGATCACGTCTGTTGTGATCACGTCTGTTGTAATCACATCTCTGTTGTGATCACCGCTCTGTTGTGATCACGTCTGCTGTGATCAACTCTCTGCTGTGATCACCTCTCTGCTGTGATCAACTCTCTGCTGTGATCACCGCTCTGTTGTGATCACGTCTGCTGTGATCACCTCTCTGCTGTGATCACCTCTCTGTTGTGATCACCTCTCTGCTGTGATCACCTCTCTGCTGTGATCACCTCTCTGCTGTGATCACCTCTCTGTTGTGATCACCTCTCTGCTGTGATCACCTCTCTGTTGTGATCACCTCTCTGCTGTGATCACCTCTCTGCTGTGATCACCTCTCTGTTGTGATCACCTCTCTGCTGTGATCACCTCTCTGCTGTGATCACCTCTCTGCTGTGATCACCACTCTGTTGTGATCACCTCTCTGCTGTGATCACCTCTCTGCTGTGATCACCTCTGTTGCGATCACCTCTCTGCTGTGATCACCTCTGTTGTGATCACCTCTCTGCTGTGATCACCTCTGTTGTGATCACCTCTCTGTTGTGATCACCTCTCTGCTGTGATCACCTCTGTTGTGATCACGTCTGTTGTAATCACATCTCTGTTGTGATCACCGCTCTGTTGTGATCACGTCTGCTGTGATCAACTCTCTGCTGTGATCACCTCTCTGTTGTGATCACCACTCTGTTGTGATCACCTCTCTGCTGTGATCACCTCTCTGCTGTGATCACCTCTGTTGCGATCACCTCTCTGCTGTGATCACCTCTGTTGTGATCACCTCTCTGCTGTGATCACCTCTGTTGTGATCACCTCTCTGTTGTGATCACCTCTCTGCTGTGATCACCTCTGTTGTGATCACGTCTGTTGTAATCACATCTCTGTTGTGATCACCGCTCTGTTGTGATCACGTCTGCTGTGATCAACTCTCTGCTGTGATCACCTCTCTGTTGTGATCAACTCTCTGTTGTGATCACCTCTCTGCTGTGATCACCTCTCTGCTGTGATCACCTCTCTGCCCTGCTGCCAGTCAGGAGAGGAGAACCCTTGGCCTTTTTGCAGATGAGAAGGAATGAAAATCGGCTGCAGCAGAAAATAACTTTTTGAAAATCTGATAAATCTGGAGATTTTACACCAAGCTTAGACCCGTGTTTAAACACAGGGGAAGCATAAAATAAACACGTGTGAACTGTTCCTCCACCAAGCCCACGTGTTCTGAAACACTATGAGCAGTGGAAGTAACTTTAAGAATGTTTTCAGTATTCTACACTAAAACCCACTAACACTTTCCCTCATGGCCCCAGGAATTCTTTTTTGCGATTATGCCAGACATGAAATTTCTACATAAGTCGATATCTTTGACAAGAAGTAGGTTGAATGCACTGGGCATTATATTGTATTTCACCACTCATCTCCAGGGATGATCCAAGTCAATGTAGCATAAGCATCTTCTGCATGTGTATCCACAGATCTAACCCCCACTACTAGAGAGGACCTGGACCAGTAAGAGAACGATAGTAGGAGAGTCTTTTACACAAAAGCTATAAGAGAGCGGGTAGCCTGACACTCACCTATGCAGCTGGCTGGGACCCATACATAATGGCCAGTACGGGATGCATTGAATGTGTGTGTGTGTGTGTGTGTGTGTGTGTGTGTGTGTGTGTGTGTGTGTGTGTGTGTGTGTGTGTGTGCGTGCGTGCATTCAGGACAGACAGCCCACCACTCAACACTAATATTCTTGTGTGCAGGGCTGTTTCCAGCACTGCCAGGCTCCTAATTTACTGCCTGAGCCGTTTTCATCCACTTCAGAAAACTAACAGTACACGATGCAAAGCAAAGGAGCCTCAAGCTGTTCATGGAGAGAAGCGTCTAAAACAAACAAGCATCTCTACATGCTTTTTTTTTTACAAACTCCGTCTGTGAGTTTCCAGGCCGCCCGGTGCTTTGTGGGGAGCACCATAAAAGCAGCAATGAGTGTCGTCAGCTTCTCTGCTAATGGTCTTTTGGCACCTTGGAGTTGGGAGTGCAGTGTACCCGTTTACAGCAGGGCAGAAACCCCATCTTACAGGACACTCATCCATCAGGGCAGAAACCCCGTCTTACAGGACACTCATCCATCAGGGCAGATTCCTGTATGGCGGCATCACCTCCCATTAGTGCTCATTAGACCTTCGTCTCAGAGGTACAGCAGTAAAACACACTGTGTGGTACATATAAAGCCCAGGGACATACAGACCGGCGGCCAAACTGGTAACAACTGGCTAAACAACCTTTAACAACTGGCTAAACAAACATAGTAAATGTTATGTTTCTTACAGGTACCGCCCCAAGCTGCTTTCAGGTCAGTGTCTGACCGCTACTGAAGTGATATTTTAAGTGGTGGACCATTCTCAACACAGCAGTGACAGTGATATACAGGTAGTTGTCACGCTGGTGTAAGTGTAGCGTACAAGGCACAGCAGTGTAGCTTTACAGAGGCTTTAGTGTCACTGCTGAGACTGGTCTGTCTCACCCAAAAATATACAGCCAACACGACCCCTCAGGTTAGAAACACGAATGAGCTGAAGGAAAGATTGCACTTCCATTTCTTCCACTTGTGTCACACAAATTGGTCTTTCAAAGTTATTAGGCCCACTCATTTCTGCAGCCACACTCTAGATTTTTGTGCGTTAATTTCTTTACACTAAGACACGATCGCTGTCGCCACACATTTTTCACACCAGCGCTCAGGGCCGCGTTGGGCTTGATGGGTTCTGGTGGCTCAGGCTGCCCTCCGCCCCCGTCTCACGCCCCCGTCAGCTGTGCCGCTGTAGTGACTCTCCGCTTGCATCAGCACACTCTGGGTTGATCGCTCTGGTTCGCTCTTGGCGAGGTGTAGGTGAGCTCAGGCCACAGTACGTCCGCCATCACCCCTACATGGACCAGAGCATCTCCATGACTACAGCCGCTCCAGGGCCACAGCCGCTCCACAACCACAGCCCTGCTGAACTACTGGGCCCTGCAGCCCTTATCCAGCCTCATTTGCCACAAGCATAAACTCCAAATCTGTTTCTTGCGCTTTTTATCTGGTTTCAACTGGTGGTGAATTTCTACCCGCCGTGTTCTCATATCTCTACCATATTATGTACGTAAAACCCTCATTAGTTCCCCTCACTCATTAAAGCTTTGAACATGACAGAAGACTGCAGTAGACATAACTCAATGTAGCTTGTGAACACCACCATGCGGTATTGGCTTAAACACACAGTATCTGTAGCTGCAGCGGTTGTTTTCCTGGAAAAAAAAACATTGCTAAAAACACTGAAGGATTTCAAGGTAAGTATCGCATATGCTGATTACTGACTGTATTAGGTTGTTTGTGTTTGTAGTTATGGTATTGGAAATGTATTTATTGCTAATGACAGGACGGCCCCTCCCTTCAGTTTTCTGGCCTCTCTCACACTCAGCTTGCACATCACTGTTTATTCTATAAAGCTCCAAGTGACAATGTCTTGTAAAAGGTGCTGCACAAAACAACATGAATATAAAAAAAATAACAAATCCATCTCCATTCCATTTCCTTGCTTACGGCAATTAACACTGTAACACACGCACAGCCGACCCATAATAACACACCAGACAGCTCAGCATTTCCTCCCACCCAACTGCTGCCCCAGCAGAATAACACTGTTTCATCACACACTCCATTGACTCTGCTGCACCAGGGCCCTCGTAAAAAGCCCAGATAACGTTTATCTGAGGCTCGTGGCAAGGGAGAGACGCAGGCGTCGTTACGGTGCCGTAAATGTTTGAGGCGCCGTCCGGCGTCGAGCCCGATGCTAGCTCGCTCTTAACATACTGGCAAGCCACGCACGAGGCTCCTGGACAAACGGCGGTCCCCAGTAAACTGACCAACGTGATCCGAGGGGGCTTGCGCACGCTTGTCTCCTCCGCACATATCCACGCTACCCATGTAGGAGCAGCAGAACGCGGCGGGCCTGACGGCGCACGCAGGCTGCAGGTGCCACTTCCGCCGCTGCGTTTCTGTGGTAACGAGGCTGTTTCTAAATGTCAAGGGTGTGAAGGTTCGGCTGGCAGAGGATAATGGAAGAAACTTGACATGCTCAAAATATCAGGCACAAAAAGGCCACTGATTACAGCAGCGTACTTGTGTAACAAGCACGGTGACTCAAGCTAAGACCAGCAGCAGAAGCAAAGACCAAAATGACAGACGTCTACACTTAGTGGGGCTTATCTAGCTACATTTATTCTGTATATTGAGGCTGCTGATGTAACATTTTTAAACCCAGCAGTGAACATTTGTGAGGGAAATGGACCAGCATACAGTGCAGAGTACATTCTTGCAATTTCCTCTCCTAGAATCATACTGAGCAGAGTTTCAAGACTGTAAAAGGTTTCTCAGAAAAACATGTTTTCTGCTATACTATGCTGCTATACTAATAAACTTTCTTTGACTTAGATTGCCTTCTAAACAGACTGTAAACACAAAACAACTACTGCACTGTGTAAATAAGTGTAGCTCTTTATTCCATGGGCCACTTGGAAAGATTAAGACTTAATCATAAAAATGTCTCAAAGAGCAACTATGGACAAATATAGTAATCACTAATAACATCTCTTGGAAGTTTTGAAAACTTAAGACAGTTTGCACACACCCCTCAATGACTGCAGGAAACCGGATGAAGGAGCCTGTCACAGACAAATCATGTGAAACTGCTCGTCGTGGTCACAAATGGGCAGATGAAATGGGCAACGTCCATTTGTCAGGACCACTTTACGGCTCTGTGTCACCACCGCCGGCCTGAAGTACTGCTGATGCAGCAAAGGCCTGGACGTGTGTGTATATATATTACTGTGAAATGTTTGAATGTTTTAATATAGGCAGCAGATGTGTATACTTCAAATAATGCAAATGCCCTGAACGTGTCATGTTTCTAGACATCGTACACACTGTAGCGTCCCAGGAGAGGGTGGCTGTCCGTGGCTGTCATAGGCTTGTTTCAGGCAAGTCACTCTGGTGGCTTCTGGCAAGCTGATGTTCAGTGTGGAGACAGTGACTCCTCAGTGTAACCTGCTCTGGGCTCAATGCCCTCCTGTGGTCCTAACTGACAGCCAAACACAAGCTATTTGGGCATCCTGAGATCACAACTGAACATCAGAGGGGATGGAGTGAACCCCGTTGACTCTTGCCAGGTAGAGTGGCACACCCGCAGGACAAGGAGAAGGTGGAGGTCCCAGACACGGTAGTGTTCCCCAGCTGGACACCCGGCTGGTTGCTGACTCAGGGTTGGACCCCTGGTCACTGGGGAGCTCCTCTGGCACCCCTAAAGCCAGCATCCCAAACAGTACTGAGTACATTAGCCATGGGTCCATGGAGCATCATGTCTGCCCAGCCCAGCTTTTTCTGCACTAGGAGAGCTCTTCATTCTTCAGCAGCACCAGGGTGGAGACACATTAACATGGAGGTGTCCAGCACAGTGTCATAATGTAAAAGTGTTATTCCTGCAGTACCATGATCCACCTCACAACTTGAGCCACGTCAGTGAAGCACGATCAGTATGTAGTAATGGGCAACCCCACCATGAATTAATGAATAAAAAGCTATCTATAGTCTATAATATCTATAACGCCCTTCAAGGAACACACAGTCACTTTACAATTAAGATACAAAACTTTTAGATCCAGTCACACTGGTGAAACAGCGTGCACAGCATACTCGCAACCACAAACCTCAGACCCGTCTGGGACTGAATTGGGTGCAGTTATAGGTGAGTGGACAACACCCAGGATAGAGCACCATCCACCACTGGGCAGACACACAATCATTCACACACACTCACACAAGGACAAATTTATTAAAGTAGGCACCAAAGGGTATGTGGACACACACATTCACAATTACCTTAACCTCTGTGTTTTTGGACTGTGGGAGGAAACCAGAGATCCAGGAGAAAACCCCTGCAGACACAGGGAGAACATGGAAACTCCATCCAGATATGGGCTTGAACCCAAGTTAGTATAGGTTGCTCAAGCTCTGACTATAGCATGCAATGGTACCCTCAGTCCTATCTCGTATCTGAGGACAGCATCAGTGCCCATATTGCTGGTACCTGTGTCCACAACGAGCTCTATGTCCACCTGTGTGTCCATGAAGCCCTGGTGACCCCCAGCACTGGTGTCTCACGTAGCTGCTCTGCTGCTCTTCATGCTAAGCTTCCTCAACCCACTGGAGCACATCTCCAGCAGCATGAGCTGTGCACCAAAGGTCAGGAGCCAAAACCCAGGATTCTTCTCAGCTGACCAACATTCCAAGGCGTGGACCACCATTGCGCCCTGTCCACCTTTGCTGCTTCAGTTTCCAACGCAGCTCATGTACTGTCGGGAGGCGGCTACTCATTTAGGGATGCAGTCATATTTTGTAAACTTAATTGCCTCAAAGTCCTGGACCATAATCGAGGTAGACGATGTAATGATCTTTCGGCATGGCACCAAGCTCTCACTCCACGAGGTCTCTCAAATGTGGCCAGAGCATTATGAAGCCCAAAAGCTACGACCGCGATCAAACACAATCTGACGCCTAATGTGAACACTGTCTTCTCTTTGGCATCTGCAGCACATGCCACAGGTGGCACTCCCAGAGCTAGTAGCTTCTACCATGGAAAATGAAGCCGGCACTGCACAGGAGCCCTGAATCTTTACCTCTGCTCCCCTACTGGCCACCTGCTCCACATGCTTCCTCTCCAAGTCCAGACTTTCACTGATCAGGTTGAGCACGGTCTCAGGCGCCATTAGGAAATGCAAACCAATTATGCCTGCGTTCAGTATTCAGTAGGTGCAGGCCAGAACACGCGGCTCCCAGGCCTATTGTCAGGTTGCTGTTCTCAGCTGGTGTGGTTGCTGCTCTCAGCCTTTGCCACAAATGGTATCAGAAGTGGGTTAAAGGAGTCACCCCTTATGTGAGGGGAATGGTACATAACCCAGTTTGAACCTCTGGTGAGGAGCATGGGTGTGATTCTCGATAGAAGATAGATGCGTGATGGACGCAAGGAAAGTGCAGGGTTGTGATCCCTGAAGAAGATTGCAGTGTTATGGAGACTGTCATCTTCTTGAAGGAGAATGTGGTGTGTTGGAGACTGCCCTGCTAAAAATCTGTCTCTGTGGTGCGGTGGTCAGTATACTGTACATATGGAACATGATATAGAAGAAGTACTTCACACCCACTCAACATTATAGAATTTTACCGTTACTTTTGCTGCCCTCCAACTAATATTGCTTTCCCGTGAGAGGTTCTAAAAGTCGTAGGTCCTGTATCCTGAAGTGTTCACTTCTAGCTTGAGATGTTTCAGCATAGTGTCAGCATAGACATTAATATCAGCTACTGTAATTCAGACAAAAAAGAAAGTGGTGTCCATAGCGGTGTAGGATCTTGGCGTATCGTCCTTAGTGGTGTATGATGATACATTAGCATGCAAGATCATCTCAGCCCAAATAACCCACACAAGCATCCATGAAGCTGGGTGTCTTGAACAATGCATGGCCCATCACTCTCTGACTCACATGTCACGTAATTGTTACCGGCTGCGATCCATCCAAATGCTCAGACAAGTTCACATTGCACACTGCAACACTGACAGTAGAAACAGACATTTCTTCATTTTGGTGGATCGATAGATCATTAGAGCAGTCATTCAGCGGGCTGCCTGGTGTTCTGCGGGTCCACTTAATTCCACACGATCTGTCGGTCTCCAGCTTAATGGAGACAAGTAAAAGAGAAATACTTCCTGCTGAGATGGGCTTGCTCATCACATCCCTCCACTTCATATCTATCTGCTCCCGAGAAAAGTTAAGCAACACCACAGACAGCTCTTTAGTATTAAATGGACGAAATATGTGGTACAAAAATGATGCACAAGAAACTGAAATCTCTAAGACATATAAAGATGGTAATGTGAAGCGGTCTTTGCCAGGAACCAGTAAATGTAAATGTATGGTCTAGAAGACCAAATTAAGCTTTTATTAAATGGTATTTGAAAAGGAGAGATAAGAAAAACTGTTCAAGGTTGTCCCTAATGTCCTACAATGAAAAAGCTGCTATTAACACTGTCAGTTCTACTCATTCAACTAACACACATGATTATTTAGATTTTAAGTGAGGGCTGAATATTTTCAACTACAGCTGAATGATTAGAATAAGATCATGTCCTTGTACTGCTATGCAAATGTGTGTAATACAAACATTAAATGTCCTAGATGACTCAAGACATTCCCTCTTAAGCCAGGCATACACTGTGATTTCAGCAGTCTAATAAGACATGTCACACTCTATGAGATGATGTCAGCCAAATCAGAATCTGACTGGTGTGTATTTGTAAAGTCAGACTGTACAATAAACATTCTCTACTGATAGCTGTGTAATTTAAGGAAGCGACTACGCTCAGCTTCCATGATAAATGAGCATGCTTCAGACTCCAGCATGGGGAGCACTGAGTTGACAAAACAGAATCAAGTCTTTGGCATATAATGGTGGTGATGTTCTGCCTCGAGAAACCACGCTTCAAGAAATGAGAATTGACATTCTACACACCGCTCTTCTTTCACCTCCCACGTGTTGCGTTTATGTGTCTCCAGTATTTCTTCCCTGATTTTCACATCATTTCCCAGTGATGTCCTCTCACTGGTGTCTCATAGATTACCCTCATAGGAGTGGTGACACTCTGAGATTTTCTTATAAATTTTCTGGCACTACCAGAACTGAAATCCATGTTTGGTCACAAAGGCACATAATCGGCTTGTGAGTATGTCACATTCTGTGTTCTACGTCCTCCGATTTTTATTCATGACCAAAGATATTCATACGTGATATGCAAGTTGGCCTACAACAACAAAATCAGCCCAATTACCAAGCAATGTGAACCCAGCTTTACACAGGCATGAGTGACTCATTTATTTAAGAACCTTTACTAATCCAAGCTCACTCTCATACAGCCGATGAAAAATGCAAAAACCCATCTCCTTGAAAATGTTAAGAACAGTTAATATGAGCTGGTGAGCAATGGAACTGGTTGTAGTTCTCGACCTGAATAATCATTCACACAGGAGAAAACAACCCTCGGGGGATCTAGTCATTATCTGTCCTTAAGTAACAAGCTTTCTTCCTGAAACAGTGATTCAGAGTTTAGACAAAGGGATCTATAGAGTCGATCTAGTCAAAACATTTGTATGTGGTTAGTGCGTCTGATGCATTTACAATGGATTACTGCAAACAGCTGGAAAGCCCCAGTTATCACCGCCTCCAGCTTATCACAGCATGCATGCATGTGTGTGGGTGAGAGTTCCCGAGTGAGGGGTGTTGAAGAGGTTCTATAACGCCCCATCCAGCACATCCTGATCTAGGAATATGAGTGGTGCTCATCAGGAAGACGAGGGGAGGTGTGTCTGAGGAACTAAGAGAAGCAGGTGCTTCATGGATTACTCCCAGTGTGTGTCTACAACGCCTCATTTTAAAAGAGAAGAGGGGAGGAGCCCCAGACCCGAGATGAGTGTAAGTGCAGGACACCTTCACGTGGGCGGGGCTAAAGGTAGGTCTACGGTGGCGATCAGCTTCATGCTGCTTTTCTACTTATGTTGAAGTGAGAAGACATGCTGAAAGCTTCTCACTGGAGCTCTGGGTCAGGGTGGGGAGTGCTGGGGTCCGAGGAGCTCTGCACTGGGCTTATGCACTGCCCTTTTTCACAGTGACAGCTCTTTAACTGCCGTTGTATGAAAAAATATTTGGTACGCACTGCACCAGATACTCTCACCGCGCATGAGCTGGGGGTGGAGCTCACACAGATAACAAGTACACAAGTACACAAGGCACAAGTACACACACACACACACACACACACACACACACAGACAAATCACCTGTCTAGCCATCATTCTGAATGAGAGATAATCAAACAGGGGGAAAAAAGAGTTATTTGAGTTCAGCCTGCTATCTTGCCACTGCTACTGGTTTTGAGAGCTGTGGTTTCAGGTGTGGCAGGCCAGGAAGACAGGCCGGCTGGTGGAGAGCAGGGCTGGACTCCACAGTCACACTCCTATGTTCCTGACATGCAGGAAGGCAGTGAAGAGACAAAGAGGCGACTGACACTCACCATCTAATGTCAGGAGAGCAGGCAGAAAGGCATGCTCAGTGTGTGTGTGTGTGTGTGTGTGTGTGTGTGTGTGTGTGTGTGTGTGTGTGTGTGTGTGTGTGTGTGAGAGAGAGAGAGAGAGAGAGAGAGAAAGAGACAGAGACAGAAAAAATAATAAAGTCAGAAAGAGTTGGAAATTAGAATTACATCTGGTCCATAACTCCATTCTGCTAATTAACTTCACACAGAACAGCAGGATTCAATAATTCCCATTCTGCTTAAATCTGATGTCCTTTATTAACACAGCTATCAGAACAACATTGGTAACAACCCCAGTGAGCTGTCATATGAGCCCCAGTGAGCTGTCTCTACTAACATATCTGTTGTATCTGTGTCACAGGTATTCATATTCCACTTTCCAGTACAGGGATTGGTATGCATGTTGATCAGTCCTGGATAAGGTGGTATGACTGAAGCGACGGTTCTGTGTGCTGTGGTGTTCCGGGAGATCCACTTTAAGAGTGTAAATGGTTATGACTGTGCACCAATGCCAGAAGGAGAGGGGAGAGGCTGGCAGCCAGGATGACAGAGGGGTCTGACGACGATGAAGAACTGCTGAACTGAGCACACTGGGCCCCTGCCTCACAGTCTGCTGCTCACACCTGCTGAGATCACACTCTGCATCACAATGCATACCTGCTTTGCATTTTCCACACACACACACACACACATGCAAACACACACATCGTGCACCCCCCCCATACACACACACACACACATGTGCACCCCCCCCCCCCCCCCCCCCACACACACACACACACACAATCAGCTCTCTGAACCCCATGAGCCAGTGCTGCCGAATGCAACAAGCTGTTGAATGTCTTAAAGAAGCAGTGAAACTTTGGAAGGATGCAGGATTGCAGCAAGTCCGAAGATGCCCAAGGGAGGTAGAGTGAACACAACACTTCAGCAGACATTACCCAATGAATGGCAACTATAATGAGCCCAGTGCAACCATTAGGGCTGTGTAGAAAAAATGTCGATACAGCAATACATTGTGAATACACTCTTACCAATACTTGAATCGATACATTTACGGTTGTATTGATATTTTTGAATGTTTACCCCATGTGAAACTGATGCATTCAATTGTAAGTGCAGAATTTATAACGTTCAGCAGGTGGCGTATTATAAGGAAAAACGAATGACAAAATCAGCATGTTCATCTAGAGGAAGCCATAGAGAAACAGCTGCAGTCAGCACCTCCCGAATGTAAAGCTGACTTTTGGGTAAACGTGGGTGGGAAAATGTTCATTTGATTTAAACTATAATACCAAGCATTTCAACATTTGTCAGTCCTAATAACATGCTTGGTTAAGTGGGAGATTGAAAGCTATTGGCTGTATTTGTTTTTCTTTTGATTTCTCTGCATTTCTCTCCCCACTGTGTTTTTAGTCTTTGTTGTTATCATTCATTAATGCATACACTCACTGGCCACTTTTATTAGGTACATCTAATACACCTACAGGTTGGACCCCCTTTTGCCTTCAGAACTGCCTTAATCCTACTTGGCATAGATTCAAATGTAAAAAATGTAAATGTGCCATATTTTGTCAATTGTGATTTTTACACCGCAATGGAAATTTGTCCTCCACTTTTAACCCATCTGTGCAGTTAGAACACACACACACACACTAGTGATTACTAGGGGGCTGTGGTGCACACGTGTCCAGAGCGGTGGGCAGCCCGGCGCCCGGGGAGCAGTTGGGGTTAGGTGCCTTGCTCAAGGGCACCTCAGTCATGGCTTCAGGTCTGGGAATCGAACCCACGACTCTCCGGTCACAAGACCAGTTCCCTACCACCAGGCCATGACTGCCCAACAAGATACTGGAAAAATTCCTCAGAGAGTCTGGTCCATTTTGGCATGACAGCATCACGCAGTTGCTGCAGATTTGTCGGCTGCACATCCATGATGTGAATCTCCCGTTCCACCACATACCAAAGGTGCTCTATTGGATTGAGATCTGGTGACTGTGGAGGCCATTCAAGTACAGTGAACTCACTGTTGTGTTGAAGAAACCAGTCCGAGATGATTTGTGCTTTATGACATGGCGCGTTATTTTGCTGGAAGTAGCCATCAGAAGATGGGTACATTGTGGTCATAAAGGGATGGACATGGTCAGCAACAATACTCAGGTAGGCTGTGGTGTTGACACAATGCTCAGTTTGTACTAATGGGCCCAAAGTGTGCCAGGAAAATATCCCCCACACCATTGCACCACGCCTGAAACGCTGATGCAAGGCAGGATGGATCCATACTTTTATGTTGTTGACGTCAAATTCGGACCCTACCATCCGAATGTAGCAGCAGAAGTCAAGACTCAATAATCTTCTATTATATTCAATTTTAGTGAGCCTGTGCAAATTATAGCCTCAGTTTCCTGTTCTTAGCTGACAGGAGTGGCACCCGGTGTGGTCTTCTGCTGCTGTAGCCCATCCGCCTCAAGGTTCGATGTGTTGTGCATTCAGAGATGCTCTTCTGCATGTCTTGGTATTTAAGTTACTGTTGCCGTTCTATCAGCATGAACCAGTCTGGCCATTCTCCTCTGACCTCTGGCATCAACAAGGCATTTGCTGCCACAGAACTGCCACTCACTGGATATTTTCTCTTTTTCAGACCATTCTCTGTACTACAGATGGTTGTGCGTCAAAATCCCAGTAGATCTGCAGTTTCTGAAATACTCAGACCAGCCCATCTGGCACCAGCAACCATGCCACGTTCAAAGTCACTTAAATCACCTTTCTTCCCCATTCTGATGATCGGTATAAACTGCACAGATCGTATTGGCCATGTCTTCATGCCTAAATGCATTGAGTTGCTGCCATGTGATTGCTTGATTCGACATTTGCGTTAATGAGCAGTTGGACAGGTGTACCTAATAAAATGGTGAGTGTATGCATTAATGTATAGGTATTCATTAATGTACTACTATTAATGTTGTTGTTATTGTTACTATTAACAAAAACAGTATTTTGGTAACATTTACCATAATAAAATGTGTGTGTATTATGCATTGTATTACATTGTGATGCCCATATGATGATACATATCATATCATGAAGTTATTAGCAATCATCAGCCCTAGCAACCACCGGCCAATGAATGGGCACTGTAGTGTGAGGAGACAGAAGCAGCAGGAGCTGAGAGTGGAGCTGTTACGTCTCTAATGTCCATTTCAACAGAGAAGCCTGTACACAACTGACCAAAAGAAAAGAAGGCGCTAGGCGCTGCAATAACGTCTCAAAGCACGGAGTGCTAAACACTAAACTCGTGCTCGAGGAAGGAAGACGACACGTTCGGGGTGTGTGATACCAGCTGGATCGCTCAGGACAGGCTCAAGGAATACACAGCACCGAACGCCAGGACCTGTAGGTACTTATTGGATAAATGAGAACAGGTGATGAGGAGGTGTGTCAGTAGGTGGGTGACTGGGAGCAGTGGAGTGTTGATGTGGAGATGTGTCTGGGACTGGTCGCCTCCCCTGAGCTCTGGGACCGGCCTACTGTGACAGTGTACTTGGTCAAACCATATTATGACCACATTATGAACCATATTATGACCACCTTATGATCCATATTATGACCACATTATGAACCATATTATGACCACCTTATGATCCATATTATGACCACATTATGAACCATATTATGACCACCTTATGATCCATATTACGAACCTTATTATTATGAATGTACAGACGTTATTTTATGCATTAATATGCAATCTTTGGGTACTGTATCTGCAGCCATTGGGTTATAGTCCCTGAGGCTGGAGGAGACAGCACGGAGAACATCATCCTGTCTGTTGTAGAGCAGGGAGAAGGTAGCAACACCAGTAATTTGCCCACAACAGCTGGTCCACCAGCCGGGGACAGTATGGATTAGGGTCAAAACACCATAAGAAAGACGAGCTCCATCAGGTCCATGATATCAGCTCTTGGCCAGTGTAGCTCCATGAGGCACATGGGTGCTGTGAAGCATAGGTACATCCCACAGCCAGGATCCAAGCCCAGCTGCTCCAAGCGCCAGTTGATCTGTTGCACCAGTGTGCTTGCAGCAGTAAACTTTATATCAACTCGCTCTGATTCTCCTTAATCCCAATAGCCTGTTTTATAGGGGGGTTAGGTTCCTATAAAAAGTTGCCTCTGATAGGCTGAAAATTTGAAATTTGAAAATTTGAAACCTGCCTCTGAAACCTGCCTCGGCTTTCTGTGGACACTGGACAAGGCTGTGTCCAAACTCATCATCCTCAAAGTTCACCTAAACGTCAGTTCAGCTTCAGTTTTCAGTGTTCCTTTTCGTCTGCTGTAATTGATTCCCATTTTTCACTTAATCCAACTCTAAAAGAAGTAACGCACTACAATAGCAAGAAGCTTATGAACATGCATTTGTGAACAAATACACATTTGTATATGTGTGTGTGTGTGTGTCTATATGTGCACTTCTATTAAAACCATAAACTCAGTTTATGAGATAATGTAATGTTTTATCCTGCATTAAGAAGTAATATCCTGCATTTTACCTTTTTGACATTTTGCTTTATTACAGAGCACACCGGCATGGAGTCATGGAGTCTCCTGCAGCCGTGGGTAACTAGCACGCTGAAATGGTGTCTCGCATCTCTGTCTCTCACTCCCTCCCTCTCTCTCACTCCATCTCTCTCTCTCTCTCTCTCACTCCCTCCCTCTCTCTCCCATGCATACAGTGTTTAGCTGGACATTCAAAACCATGACATTCAGCAAGGTTTAAGATGTAGAACCCACAGGGCACCCAAATCATGTCCATCAACACCTAAGGAGCTGCAGGACAGTCGCCTTCCTAGAGGAGCTGTGAAGACGCTCCAGGGCTCTGGGAGAGCAGAGAGTGGAGTGACCGAGCAGAAGACCCTGTTCTCACCCTTCTGGACGTCTGCACCTATCTGTCTCCTCACACAACAGTAAAGGACCCACAAAGCACAAATTCAAACACACTTTCAAACACAGAATTCATCCTAGCAAAAACAGGAACCTCCCTGATGTGGCTGGACGCATTAGTAACACGCAGCTGGGTGCAGGAAGCAATATACAAAAACTAGGTCAGTTTATGCCAGGTAACAGAATTCACAATGAACTTAGCCTACATTATGTTAAATTAACTAGCTCTGATGGTGCTAGAATATTGAATGATGACTCTAATCCTTGAGGCTACCAGTATGCGTTATACCCCTGACACCCTTCGACTGATATGTGAATGTTTGTATCCTTGTGCCTCATGGGAAATGGAAAAAAATATCTTTCCAGTATAATGATACAATAGGACAGTAAGGTCTTTCTTCATTTTTCATTTTTTTAAACTGCATCAAGATGTCCAAAACAATCTGCAAGAGGTCCATAGTAACTCTGACCTAGCAAAGAGCTTTGTATTTGTAATGTGAATGTACTGGTATTTGTAATGTGAATGTACTGGTATTTGTAATGTGATTTCAGGTATACTGGTATGCCTGTATGTGGACAGGCCCGCAGGGGTTTGTCTCAGAATAACAGTTAGACTCTTAGCTAGTGGACAACCACTGAATGCTGTGCCAATTATGTTCATCATACTTGACATCGTGTTTACACATTTATAAACAAACTAATAAGGCACTGTTGCATTATAAAACATGGCATCATACATATGTTGTGGCTCAAAATATTGTATTTGTCAGGGAATTTTATCAATAATAAATGTCAGCAATGAAAATGTCAGTAATGAAAACTTGTTCTTCAGTGCAGTCTGTCTTGGAATGCAGCTCTCAGTTGGTTTTACACATTTTGAACAACCTGTTATGGGATATTAAATCACTATTCTGGTATAACTGACCCACTCCTATGCTAGACAGGAGCCAGTGTGGGGACCAGAGCTGTGAGCAGAGTGAGGACAGAAGGTACCAGGTGGGGACCAGAGCTGTGAGCAGAGTGAGGACAGAAGGTACCAGGTGGGGACCACACTTCCTCTCTTAAAAGGGAAATGATCCAGACAAGAAGAGAGAACCAATCACCCATTCCCATTCATTTTGAAGTTCTCCAATCATTTTATCAATAGCAATAAGAATAATGATAATTTTATTTATATAATACTTAAACAACAATTAATTGTTAATTAAAAGACTTCAATTATAATTCCTTTCTGTTTCCCGTCAGTACAAACAATAAGGTATCTGAGATCTCCATTACTTTGTACACCCTGACTATTGGGCTGCGAAGGCAATTGCGATACACCGTCCGCCTGCCCCAAGTCCACTCTCGGTGCTGGTGGTGCGTCATTTGGAAATCAACTACTGAAGACGTAGGTTAAAGAACCTCAATGATATGGACCGTATGCATTTAGCCTACGGAAATTAGAAGTGGCACCAGTTACCAGTTGGCTTTCTCGTGCTGTCTGAATAAAGCATTTTTCATTCTAGCAGATGTCAGAGCGCTCAAAGATTAAAAGTAGATAAGTCAACAAGTGTTTCGGCTTTTAGGACACGGATCCTCTCTCGTCCTGACCACGGTGGGTTTTCTTTAATAAACATCTAACAGCACCACTTCACTTTTGCTTTCTGAAAAACCGTGGTGAGAAATGTTACACAACGCAGTTCTGCTACCACCTGTACGGGCTGCTGTCGGCAGCAGAACACCGCTTAGTTCGAGCATCTGAGCTCAACTCAGTCAAATGGACCTCGGGCTGTTAACGAGCAAACTCGTCAAGGACGCGAAGGTTGGCGTAGAATAAGCACAAAGGAAAATGCACTTAAATGCATCAAAGCGAGATTCACCAGTGGAGCACTTCATCCACATAGTGAAACAGAAGTTCCGCTCTGCAAGATCGTATTATGCGATGCGCAAAGAAGGAGCAACCTTGATGAGACCGTGCATCTGTCAGCCTCCTCGCAGTCTATACACACACGGTGAAAGCCGGACCTGTGTGAATCAATATGAGCGTTTTCCCCCTCACTATCAATAAAGGTGGCATCGCAGAATAAGAAAACAACCCATTTCTCTCCATCTCCATCTCATCGGGTGTCCCCACACGAGAACCGTGTGTCACATTTCACGCCACGATGCTTCTCGGCGTGGTTAAAACACAAAGACACACTTCCGACACCTCACAGAGACAAAAATGAGCCCGAGCCACTTACTGTACGTAAGAACTGTATCTCATCTTCTCCCTCGCCTTCAGCCATGGCCATCCTGGAGCCTGCTGTGTTCTCCTCCGCTGCTCCTCACTCCTGTGGTTATCACAGCTACTCCACTGCCATGTAGGGGAGTCCGAGGAGCACCGACCACGTCTGCAGCCTGTCACTCAGGTCCAGCAAGGTGCCAGCGGTGCTGTTCCCGGCGCAGAGGGTGCGCATCGGCGCTCCCAGACCTGCACTGGCGAGTGGGAACCTAACGGGAGCGGTGCTCTGCTCAAACGCGCTCTGGCGGTCCAAATACAGCATCGGGGTCTTATCTTTGACGTCACCATTGTCGTTTATTAATGCACATGTTAAAGCGTGTTTCACATAAAGCTTAAAGGAGCCGTTCGCGACACACGGGCTGCGATAAAGATTCGCTAATATGTTTAATTGCACCATCGACTCGTGCAATAAGTGATTGAAACGTGTTTGTCCCTCTTCGGCTCCTATGGCTTATATAGATGCCTCTATATATGTAGATGCTATCTCGCAAGTACACAGGTATTGCTGTTAAAACAATAGCACCCTTGTTATAGCATTTTTTTCTTATTCTTCTTATAATCATGATATCACGATTATTATTATAGATCACCACTTAATGGAAAAAAAATCCCACTTTCTCGATCTTTAAGAGATGGTTACATAGGTGGAAATTGTACATTGTTAGATGCTGGTAAGCGTCTTTGCACGTGCACAGCGCTTCAGCCAGAATAATGCAGCATTCGACAGGAGTCTCGCGCTGCATCCGCGAGCCACGTATGCGCTGTGTGGTCCCTATGGATACACGGCCGCAGTGCACGCGCACAGTCCCTACACAGAGGAAGCCAATAAAACAAACAGAGCTAGTGTTCACCACCGCAGCATATGCAGTACATTTATATGCGAGTTAATGCTGAGATTGAACACACAGGGATATTTAATAGACATGCGGTGAGCGAACTATGTTTATAAGAATTCAAATTAACTGCAGTTTTACATGAGGTAAAGGTGCTTTTCATAATGATGAGTTTAAAATAAACGATTAGTAAGTTGAGTTTGAAAAGATTAGTCAGTGATTTTTAAAGTGCTGAGGAAATATAAACTATTTGTTTACTATATAAAAACTATTCGATTTAAAGTCTATTTAAAATATCAGTGCGGTAGGTATTAATTTGGCTATTTGTCTAAATCTCCAATTAAAAAAATATTTTTTAAGTGTGTTTGTTGATAGTGTTATTTTGAAATTGTTATCAGTGTATTAGCAACAGTTTTACTACATTGGCCAGTTGTAGCGTTATCTTATAATCTAATATTTTAAGTTATTAAAATTCCGTTTTAAAGGATAATCCCCAGTAGCCTATCAGTTTCCCCACTTCATCCCGAACCAGACCTTCATTGTGGGTTAGTATGTGACTGTCCATAGTTATCTGCTGCCCTCTACTGGTCAAATCTCAAAACAACAATACTACATTTAATTTGCCAATCTTGTCAGCGTATGTATGACACGTCCAGACACATCTGGACACACCTTCCCAGGATTTTACTCAAGCTTGATAGAATTTCTAATTAGTGCAAGCCAGGTAAATTACTGGAGTCAGTAAGAAGAAGCCTAAGCAAAATCTAAGACTAAAATAAAAGACTTTTACTTTCTGAACCAGGAATGCCCACCTCTGCATATTTTATCCTGAAATCTAAAGACATGTAATTAAATCTTTCAAATTCTTATACACCTGCTGCAATACAAACACACAAACAGACTAAATACCTGATTTGGAAAGTTATTTACATTTAACATGTTGTTTACATGTTTCACACTATATAGCAAGTATCGTATATTACTATAATATAGTACTACAGCAGTACTTTGTCAGTACTTTGCACAATTACCCAGTGCTCTGTGCTATAAGTCCAAAGATTTGCTGAAAGTGCCAGAATAAGTGTAATAATTTGACTTTTTAACTTATCCAATCAGTGATCATACTTCAAACATTAGTTTTGCACATGTAGTAATATTGTAATATTGCATAGATTAATTTAGGATTTGTCCCACAATAACACATGCAACGTTTTGCACACCATATCATATGTAAATAAATGCATCTGTCTGGATAATACATAATTTAAAAAATACTGAAAAAAAGACATCAAGATGCACAAATCCTGGGCAGAGTGGGCATGACCCTCCGAGTCTGGCGAACTGTATCGGTACCATCCCAACTACAGGAAGCCGGTTGCTGCATCTGATGAATGTCATATGGCATTAATGCACATTGAACGCGACTAGAGATAAAGCAGCATGACCATATTGGTACTAACTATTCATCCAGATCCACGAACACCCCCAACGTGGATCGTTACCATCAAACTCGAAAATCCTGTATGCTTAACAACACAGGTTGATGTATGTGCATTGCACGAACAGATTCCTTTTAGATTAATTACCTTTAAAATAATTGCATCAGTGCTGTTCCAATGCACTAAATTAAACTTCATGATATGTTACGTGAGTGAAAATATATATAAAATGTACTTTTGATAAGACCATTCTTATCAAATTGGAAATAAAGCTTAATTTCAGTACCTGGCTTATTGGTAATCGGTTATATTACAAGTTTTCTCCTTACTAATTTCCTTGTATATAAGCAATATTTATTTTATTACACAAAGTACAGTGCTTGGGGCTACTAATAAGGCCATTCATATTAAAGACTTTGTTTATCTCATTCCCGTTTAGTTCGCGCTTCAGGGCCAGTGCCGAACTTATCATTTTAAAAAGCAACCATACTATCCGCAAGCTAAATGAAACAGGTCCACATCCTTTATCGGTTGCTTGGTGCAACCAGCCCTATAAATACCGTATCATATTACGCGGCCGCATTCGCTGCTGGTCCCCTTTAAGTTTTCGACTATAGCGCGTATGTAAGTGGACCTCCCTGCGTGATCTCGTCTGCACCTGAAAACACGCAGCTGCACCGCTCCTGCTCTTGAGGTATGACACAGTTCAGCCCCTACACACATGTGGACAACCAATCACAGCGGCAGGGCGCAACGCTGCTCTCGCTAATAGGAGCACGCGTCTGTCAGGTACAAGGTGAGCGCGCTGCCCTCCAAAAGACGGAGCTGAGCTGGACTGTCTAACGGAGATCGAAGAGGGCAAACCCGTCATGCAAGCGAAAAGGGTAAGCGCGCGCGTCGCTCCGTGCACTTTAAATGCCTGATTGTTGATTTTGCGGTTGTTACGTAAGGTGTAGATACTGCGGAACTAGAGATGCATGCTGTCTGTAGCTCTATTTGCTGAAGCACCACAAGAATACACAACTTAACGCGCTATTTCTTCACAGTTGTGATACATGGTTTCTGGAATAACTATATGCTAGTTATTTTTTTTCCATCGTGTCGTTGGTCGTTGGTACGTTACCACACGTGGAAATAGCAGCGAACCACTGATGCAAATTAAAGAATTAAGTCATAAGTTATTAATAACAGTAAATTAACGCAGTGAGACTATGACCTGTTTATTGCCATTTAATTCGTTTAATTGTACTTAATTTTTATTTTGTGTGTACACGTACACACACACACACACACATTTATTTATTTATTTATTTGAGGAGAGCAATATATATATATATATATATATATATATATATATATATATATATATATATATATATATATATATATATATATATATATATATATACACACACACACACACTTTGCTTTGGCCAGACCACAGTTTATTTGAATTTCTTAATCTCCTTTTGAGTGTTCCAGGAAATGCTCATTCAAGCAGTTGGCTACAGAAGCCTAATTTTGCATAATAGCATTATGTTGTTTTGCATTCTGACTTTGTCTTAACACAGCAGAGGTTCTAATTTGTATTCCATTCCTTACTATTTCACTCAACATGTTTATAAGAAAAATTTCATAGAAAATATATGCCTGTAGTCATCATGTAGTAAGTTTAAACTGATACTCTGAAATGATTAAAAGGGGTCATTTGAAATTTAATTTTGCCCTGCATTTCTGTGTAACCAGAGACGTTTCATTAGTAAACTGACAGAAGTAAACTGAATTTCCACTTGCACTAATTAAATGTTGCATTGTCAGACATTTTCTAAAGCATTTGTTCTGTTCCCATCCTTTCTCTTTTACAGACCCTTTGATCACCCAGGTGATGAAAACCTTCTAAAACAATCAGCTCTTTCCCAAGAGTTCCACCACAAAAGCTAGGAATCCTGGGAAAGCTTTTCCATTTGATGCAAGTGTTTAATTAATTAAATGACTCTTATAATGGAGGGCACCCATACAGTACTCTGTCTGTACAAACCTATAGAAGAATCCAGCCATATCTGCCTGTATTTCCCCATTGGGAGGGCTCCAGGCTGGAAGAACTCACCTCGTGACCACCGCCCCCTGTACGCTAATCAGCATGACCGTCCGGGTGAAAGTCCAGCTTGGGCCAAACAAAGAAGCCAGTCTTACAGGCCAGCAGGCGACATCTTCCAGGCCTGTGGAGTGACAAAGGGAGCATTAGCTAAGCTTCCCTGGCTATCTGCAGAACACTGCCAGCTACTGATGGACCTGCTGTCGCTGTGCAGCGACTGTGCAGCCAGGATAGGAATGGGCAACCAGGACGGTAAGCTCCAGGGTCAGCCTGAAGGAACAGAGGGAAGTCTCGCAGATGGACTTAGCAGCAGCAATCTTCAGCATGCCTTGTCACTGTCCCCAGAGCATAAAACAGGGGCATTAGGAGTCCGAAAGTTTAAAAAACTGGGTGGAAAGAAGACTGACTGTAATGAGGAGGTCTCTCAGGGCAACGTGAAGAAGAACATGGAAAGCACCACAGCTTCTGAGTGTTGGCGATCTAATTTGGAGGCAGCTGGACCCGAAAAGGCTCATGGACACTCAGCTGCTGTTCATGCCTCCAGCTCAGGTCCCTGGGCTCACAACACCAAGCATTTACTGCCAGTGGAAGGACCTTTCCACCCCACTCAGGAAGGTTGGGACATCACGGACTCACATCCATTTGGGTCAGAAACGGATCTCTGTACTGAATTTGCTGAGTTTGAGGACTCACTCTGCCTGGATTATGAAGCTCCATCTTGTGCTTTCATAGAAGAGTCATTTGACCATATCCAACAGGAGCGAATGAGTGGGGAGAATAACACACGACCCAGCATGGAAAGCAACTTTACTATACATGAGAGTTTGATGCCTAGAGGTAAGAGCTATAATCAGCAGTTTGATGAAATCAACAGGCGAGACCTGATATTTAAAGTGATGACAGAGGATGCGCAGGACCATAATTCCACTCTGTGGACCAAAGCGGCTTCCCCTGGTGCTGTGAATGCTTCATACGTGCTTCATACAAGAACGAAAAACTCAAGAAGAGGTGAGAAGAGTCAAGAAGAGCTGAGCACCCTAAATGAAATCTCTCCTCAGGGGAACAAGTGGGAGTCAAATATCCAGAGCAGATCTTCTGAGTTATTGAGGCTTCCCACCTCACAATGTGCTCAAGCTCAGCCTGGAGCCTCCAACTTAAGATCCTGGAGTAAAAGTCCTATATCCCCGTCCCTTTCTGGGGTTTTCAATGTGTCCTTCCCACCCACCAACAGTCTCCAGAACATGTCCCCTGTCCTGTCACCACTATCCTCCAAGCTGTCGAGTCCCCAACTCAACCACCGCATCGTCCTGTTGCCTGAAGAACATTGTAGCGATGAGAAACATGGAGATAGGGGGTCCCACGAAGCAGCTCGTTTATGGGCAGAGCAACAGCACCATCCCAAGGTCACGTCAAAGATTATAGATCAGAATGGCAACTGTAGAACTACTGCACGGCTGGATCTGAACCTCAGCCGAGAGGGAGCTGGGAACTCCAGATGGAACACTGCCAAAACAGCTGCTTCTACGGCTACAGGTGAGTGAAAGTAACATTTATCCATGTATCCCAAAGCAGGTTTCTATGAAAGCTGGACTACCCACTTTAATGGAATTATTTGATTAAAACACTAGTTGCTGCATGGGTCAGATAGAAGCCATCAGGCAGATTTGGGGATTGAGAAGTTATGAATGACCTCTTCTGGCCTATGAACGACCTCTATCTCCTTACCAGTTTTGGCACATGGAGGACAGAATGCTTTCTAGTCTGTTACAAAACAAGCATGTGTTGTGCTTTGATTACAATACAAATATATTTCTGCAGTAGCTAAAATATTTCACTAATAAGTCGATACACACTCAATACCATAATTCTTTTGTGGTCATGTGATTTTTTTAAAGATAATATTAATTTAGGTCCCTCTATTAAAGATCCATTAGAGAATATTCTGAAAGCGAACATGTGCATATGTGTGAGTGGGAGTCACATTGTAAGCCTCCAAAATACAGCCTGCCTCCAACATGCCACCCCACCATAGATCAAAGTGACTTGATTGGCCTTGTGCTCAAAGATTTGTGCTGCCCCCATGGACATTATGTTAACTCACACACTGCCAGAGTACTGCACACCTCTGGAAAAGGTTGAGGAAAAGACATGCAGCCTTGGTTTAAAGAAATCCAGGCTGACGTCTTCATGGGAATGATCTAGAAATGAAGAATAAGGCTCTGTGCCACGAGAACAGAAGCACAGTATTTGTATCATGGGTACAGGGACAGCTGAATAAATGTACCTGACTATCAATACATCGATTTGCAAACTTTACAGACCTCAGATCAGTGGATTATGTGATTTGCTTATCAACTATCAGGCATTGTACCTCACAGTTTCCTTTGCTGGGGGATATGCCAACCCACTCTAAGCTGTCCTGCGTAGTTTCCAACTCGCCTGCTGATTTGATCATAGATTATTATTCATGGCAGTGCCTATTTTGGCTCCTCTGAGAGGCTGTCTGGTTAAGCAGGGGTTATTACATAAAGGTCAATTCTCTGCTCTTGGCTAAAGCCATTAGGTCATGATTACATTAGATTCATACAGTGACAAATATATTGTCTGCATAGCTTCCCAGAATGCCCATGGCAAAGATCAATTAATTCATTTAATGCGATTAATTGCATTTATACACTGCAAATTATACAGTTTGTATAGATTTTTAGATGTTTATATCCCCCACCTGACTGTCAGTTTATAATAATCTTGTGCAGATAGCTATTCCTGCCCTTGATCACTTACCATTCTTTATCATAGACACAAATCACCCCAGAATTGTAAATGATGCATGGCAGATTTCAATTGATTTCCATGTATTCTGATGATAAGAATGATGGCTCATGTGTAAGTGGCATTTCAAAAGCAGAAAGCAGTAAACCCTGAAGTCTAGTGCAGTCTGAAGCTGTGCTGAGAGGCTGATGGAGCTCTTGTATATATATACATATATGCAGAATGAGCAACTGCATTATTGTTCATGTATTCTGTGCAGCATGCTTTAGTTTAACAAAAAAGCCCTCTCCTTCAGACACAGACACTTGGATCATGTGGACAACCAAAGTTGTTATAGTATCTCGAGTGACGAGATACTTCTTTCAATAATTAATTACTCTTGAAATGTTATCAGGGCAACCGTAAAGGGAAAAATAGCACTTCAAGAACAATGTTGGTGAGAATTCCACCTTCACAGTTCACAAAGTGCATGGCAGTGGCTCCCAAAGTGGGGTCAGACCCAGGACAAAGTGTGGTCAGACATAAGATAAAGTGAGGTCAGACCCAGGACAAAGTGTGGTCAGACATAAGATAAAGTGTGGTCAGATCCAGGACAAAGTACAGTGAGACCCAGGACAAAGTGTGGTCACACCCAGGACAAAATGTGGTGAGACACAGGACAGTGTGGACACACCCAGGACAGTGTGGTTAAGTCATGACTGCAGTCAGTCAGATGTCCCTCATCTGTCAGTAACATCTCTGGCACAAATTCTGATTAAAGAAATTAAAAATTCTTCAGTGTTTAGCCAACACTAAACCAAAAACTACAAGTTATTGGTTGTTCATAGATTTTGACCCACTCCTCCTTGTAATCAGTGTGGAGGCAGTGACTCTGCTCTGCCCATCTCCTCTGGCTCAGAGAGTGGATGTCAGGAATACCTTAATGATATAAATGAGTCAGACTGGGTCATATGAAATGGATTATTTCCAAGAGTCATATGATAAGGTTGTGTTTTCTGGCCTGACGGGCAGCAAGCAGTGTAGAGAACACTACGTATTCTGTTCTGTGTTCATGTGAATGAACTCAGATAAGGTCCAATTCTTTCCCCATAATGAAACTGACTCTGATCCGGGGGACCAAAGAGGACACTTCTTCTCTTTCAATGGGGTATGACACATCCAGAATAGCTCCCATTGATTACCCATAATTACACCTAACGTGTAATCTTTTGGAATAAGTCACAAGCACATTCAGGCAAATTCCTTTTTGTGGTCCTGCTTGAGATGCAGCTGCAGACTCACCATCTATATTTTCACTGATTGGCTATGGTGAATTTAACCACTTATTTATCACCCAGTTCAACGTGGTGAAATACGGTAAAATCAACCATCCTTGAACTAATAGCATTTTTCTTTTGCCTCCTGCTCTATCTAAAAATAAAGAGGTCAGGCTATTGCATTTCATGCCAGCTGTCTGCCAGGTCAGTGGAGGATAAATGACTGTGCTTGTTTTGGGCCGGCTGGGTTTATTTTCTGTGGCTGTTCTCTCCTCTTTGAGTGGACCTGTGAGGAGGGCTAGTGAGGGTCCTACTGCGTTACTGTGTCCTTCCAACCAGCAGCAGACCCGCTCCACCCGCTCCCTGTAGCCAGCACGTCTCTGCTGGGGTGGCGCCCAGCCAGAGAAAGAGGAAGGACAGTTGGCAGCGTACTGAGACGAGAGAGAAGTGGGCGTTCCGGGAAGTGGCCCGGCAGATGAGTTAGGAGACACAAGTCATCACAGTGACAAAGGCACCGTGTGACCATGAGCAGTGAACAAACGCCATGAAGTGTTTGCCTACAGGAGCTTCCTCAAGCCACCACAGTTTCCTACTATATTCTAATACTGTTGATTACTCAGACTGTGTTTTTCACCTGTTGGCTTGTATGGGCTGAGATTATACTGGATTATAATTGACATCTTTAATATCAGGACACAAACGGTCTTTCTCTCCAATGCGTCCAGCAAACTCACCAGCTCTCTCTGTGTCTTTGGAATTGGAACAAAAGTCTTAGAGAAGAAGACTGCACCACAGATGCCACTCCACACTCAGCAGGATGTTCGGTCGATAAAGAAGCAGCAGGAACTTCAGAGAGTGGTGGCTACTGGAATGTCCTGCTGCCGCTTGCTATGATAGTCCTGCTGGGTGCACTGTGACCCAAACGATCACACAGACAACCTACATTTCTGTTAACAATTCAGAACAAGCATATAAATGTACAGTATATTTTTGGTATGCCTTTCACTGTGACTCTCTATGTAGGAGTCTATAATTTAGTGGAAATGTGGAAACAAATCTTTAATCATGGGCAGTGTTCATCATATAGGGCACTAGCCCTGGACATGTGACCTCAGCTGTATTAGCTGGGTTAGCACTTCAGTGACTATGTCCAGCCCATGTGTTGAGTGATGAGTCTGATTTTAACAATGATAGTGGACATTATCATAATAAACTGACCCCACAGCTGCCTGTCAGGCTGTCAGGTACAATAAACTCACACAGACAGCTATTCTGTTCACATTATTTCATTTATCTCATATTGGTTTGTATGCTTCTCCATCAACACTAATTGTGTAAACCACCCCCCAAAAAACCCTTTATTCTAATAGCTATGATGGCCTGTGTTAGAACATCATAGATATTGTTAGAATAAAGCTTTGCAGGCAGACTAAGGGAATGAATGAATGTATTTGGTTTCTCTGGTAGGGCGCAAAACTGAACACTGTATTTGATACAAGTGGCTGTGTAGGGAGGGGGAGATGTTTTTTTTTTAGGCTGAGGTCAATTTAGAAGGAGCCAGTCAGACAAATGGTAATGCACACTAATACAGCCATGTGCCATTTTGTTTGTTGGGTGCAGACATTCAGGTTGCACAGTGACAACAGAAGGAAACGTGCAGAGGGACAGAATCTTTAAACAGCCTTTAAACATAATGCTGCTTTCAAGAAACTGAGCTAATTGTCCATGACTGGGGGGCATCCAGGGGTTAGATAACACCCTGAAATCTTTTCCTTTCTACTACTGATCTCTGATTTACCCAGTGTGTGTGTGTGTGTGTGTGTGTGTGTGTGTGTGTGTGTGTGTGTGTGTGCGTGTGCACACCTGCCTCAAAGTCTGGCCTTAAGCTTACTCTAATAGTTCACTGTCATTATCTTAAAAGCTTACCAAAAGTCCTTCCTCAGAACTTCGTGTTCAGACTGAGGGGGTTTTAGTGTTAAATTGTATCATTAAGAGTACAATACCTCTTTAGGCTGCAAGCCTATGTTCAAGACTGTAAGGTAAGTCCACTGTACAAGACCAAATAGAAAGTCCTGGAAAACAATCATTAGCTTCCTCAGTGGGTTCTGCTTAGCAGGTGCTACTTCTGTTGACGTGCTCCTGTTGACATGTCTATCCATAGCAATGAAGTAATCAGAACTAATCATGAAGAAAGAATCAGAGTTCTGTGAATATATTGGTCCAATAGAGTAACATGCTAATGTGTTGGTGAGAAGGGATAAAACTCAACAGTCATTAGATGATTTAGATATTTAAATATTAGAAAAGATGTTTGTCAGAGAGACTCAAGCCAGCCGGCATGTTTCAGGAAAGTATTTGCGTGCAGTCAGTAACTACATGGTAGATCTTAGAGGCTTTACCAGGCCCTCTGCAACCAAAGCTGGCTGTGAACTAGCCCTCATGTGATTCAGATAAGAATGAAAATCCATCCCTCTGAAAATCCGTAAGCCTACAACTTCAGTTTAAAAGTCCACGGTGACTCTAATCTTGGCTGCAGGCCACCTCATGTTCTGCACCTCTTTACCTGCTCAGATGCAGTCGTGTTCGAAGGTAGTGATAATGAGACTGGAGAAATGAACTGGACATGCACTGACATTCTGAGAAAGCATTTCTCCACTACTAATGTTTTCTCCATAAACTGAAATTCAGCAGGCTTTATTATGAGAGTAACCTACATATTGTATTAGACCAGTCTTGCTTAATTGACTTTTGAAGTGAACAATCACAAGACACACAGGTTTGTATTGGTCGAGTACACATGCATTGATTGTTTCTATTCATTCCCCTTAATAAAGGGACCACCGGTGGGAATCTGTGTGGTGTGTAATGGAGCACTTTGGCTGAAGTCCAGAAGGTTGCACTGTTTCACTTCTTATAACATCTCTAGAGGGTGTGTTTACACACAACATGCTGGGGATAAATATAGTCAAATTACAGCTTGATGGTTTCTCATGTGAAAGAAGGTTTAGTGTTGTTTGTCTTGTCATTCAAATTGAACCTTATGACATATGCTTGCACTGCATAGACTGAGATGTTGCTTTTAAAATGCGTTGGAGGCTGAAGTGATTCGGGTCCAGGCTGTGTGTGCTGGGGTTTGTCGGGCCGTTTCTGCAGAGTGGGGAGGAGAGTGGACTATCCCTGGGCTTTTGGAGTTGTGCCAAGAGTACAGTCAGCAATGCGAGGTCTAGCCAGCCTGAGCCAGAGATGCATTATCATAATGAAACATTATTAATCCTGACAAGGCTTCTCCACCCGTCCACGGCCTCTGTAATTATGGTTAACTGCTCTTCATCTCACACTGCGGGCAAGTGTAGAACTGAATGATATTGCAGGTTTTTATAGGCAGACTAGAAGTAGGAGTGCTTCAAATAGTCTTCATTCAAAACACTCACAGGAAACTCATGATGCAAAATAATTCCAATAATTAAAATAATGATAATTCAAAAGTTAGTCGATATAAATGCTTTTAATTTGCTTACTATATCATTTAGCTATTAGGTGTTGGTGAGGCCTCGCAGAAAACTAACACAGTGTGACATGCACACATGCATGAGCACACACACATGCACTTGCACACACACACACACACACACACACACACACACACACACACATTTTTTTTCACTCAAAAATTGTTGAGTGAGCAATGCAGCGTGAGTCAGAGTGCAGAGGACCAACAATTCAATGTAACAGCAAAACTGTTCAGTTTAGGGATGCTGAGCTATTTAAAGTGAATGTGATTTAATTTCTACAGTGTTGTAGTGGTGCAGGTCTATGCTGCTCTCATTTAAGTGATGTGTTGTGTGCTCACACAGGGAGGAGGGAGTGATGTGTTGTGTGCTCACACAGGGAGGAGGGAATGATGTGATGTGTGCTCACACAGGGAGGAGGGAGTGATGTGATGTGTGCTCACACAGGGAGGAGGGAGTGATGTGATGTGTGCTCACACAGGGAGGAGGGGAGTGATGTGATGTGTGCTCACACAGGGAGGAGGGGAGTGATGTGATGTGTGCTCACACAGGGAGGAGGGGAGTGATGTGATGTAATCACACAGGGAGGAGGGAGTGATGTGAACACGTGTGTCCCTGTATCCCTAAAGCACAAAGCCAGTGTGGGGAAGAGTGTTGACCTCCCCAGCTGCCTCGGCCTCCAGGGTCACCTATCCTACTAATGCTCACACAGGGGTTCATACACCTGGGACGAGTGCGAGTGGAAAGGGCTCTTTCCAAACACATTGTAATCACAGATGAACTACAGCGTCATTCAACCTGGATCCAGTGGATCGATTATGCCATGTGCTGTGTGAGATGTGTGGGCTGTGTGTGTTGTATGTGCTGCGTGTGCTGTGTGAGATGTGTGGGCTGTGTGTGTTGTATGTGCTGCGTGTGCTGTGTGAGATGTGTGTGCTGTGTGAGATGTGTGATCTGTGTGCAGCCCCTTCGACAGGGGGGGACAACCGGGTCTGTTGTCCCGGGCCCCAGGGCCAGGGGGCCCATCAAAGAGCCCAGCTATTTATTTTTTATTTAAAGTCTATAATTTTTAAATAATCTTGAAATCTTTCATTAATATAAAATTCTGTACTCAAAATAAGCTCAATGGCTAAAATATATATGTTTTTTACCTATCTGCATATTTTCCATTAAGTGCATACACCCCCACCTCCCACTGAAAAATGGTTTGATCCAGCGACTGTAGCCGGCTGGTACATGAAACTTTCTTGTCCCGGGCCCCAGCAAGACTGTCAACGGGCCTGTCTGTGTGTGTTGTATGTGCTGCGTGTGCTGTGTGAGATGTGTGTGTTGCAGTAGCGAACCGTGACCTTTAAACCTGGGCCCGCTGCCCCCCCCCCCCCCCCCCCCCCCCCGAAAAAAATTGTTTCCTTTCTTACTAAACTGCAATAAAGAATAAAGAAAAACAGACGACAGTACAGCTTTAAAAACGCAATAAACAATAATATATGTACTAGATAACGTCTTAAGCAAAATAAGTTTCCAAACAAAAAAAGGTTCACAGATCCGTGGTTCTCGGAAGCGGAATATGTAAACAGCGCGCACGAGGACGTCAAAGGGATGAATCGAAACTAGCTAGCGGTGGTGCTACGACAGCTAGCGTCGCCACAGCGGGCGGAAATTATCATACAGTTAAGCCCGCCCACTAAGAGAGAAGATATGATTGGTCAATTTTGCTGTCATTTGAAACTGGTATTGCGCTGAATTATAACTGCCAGGCCCTCTGTAAACGAACAGCAGGCGTCCTGATAGGGGGAGACACAGGCTCACAGGCTTCCACTTAACCCCTCACCTTCCAACACAGATTGAATAGACACGATTGAATAATTTATTTGCTTATATTCTTGTAATTGTTTAGATGTCGATTGTCAAACTGTAAGTAGATAAAATAAAATTGGATAATTATTTAAGAATATTTTAGGCCCTCTGAGAGGGCGTAGAGGGCCCTGACGGTTCCCCACTGGTGTGTTGTATATGCTGCGTGTGCTGTGTGAGATGTGTGTGCTGTTCGGATTGTCATAAGTAATCCTTAAGGTCTGTCAGGATGTATGTGTCAGCCTCAGACATGCTGGACCATTCGCTGCAGTTTCACTGAATGTCTCATGTTGTCAGAACATCTCTGTGATCCTCTCAAGAGACCTGTACAAATATGGACCAAAATTTAAAGCCAATGTTTTATTCAAGTCTGGATTACCTAAAAACATGCCATGCTTCCCCCCATGAGAAACTGCAGAGTTTCAAAACTTGTAATTTTCACATTATGATAATGACTGAATTATTTTTATATTAGTTTTGCTAAGATTTAAGTGCAATAGCCTAATTCCTTAGAAAGGTGCATTACTGTAAATATGATGTACTGCCATCTGTGGTTAAGGTAATGCTTATAACATGGTCACTGTCTCAAAGTGAAAAATAAATAAATTATTATATTTATTTATTCTAAAATATATTTTATTATAAAATGCATTGTGAATAACATGTTTAAAAACATAGTTTAAATTGTAGAAAAGAAAAAGAAAAGAAAGATCACTAAAGTAATGCTGAATTTGGGAGGAGTCTCTCAGTTAGAGTGTTGAATCTCTGTTCTTTTCTCTGTAGACGACTGTTTCGTGAGGCAAGACGAGATCTGGTTGTTAGATGGTGATGACTCCATTTCCCATGAGCCCCTATGTAAAGCTACCAGGCCTGACCGTCTTGACATCCTGAGGATCACACCACCAGAGGATGATATCATTAGCGACACACCGTACCTCTCAAAACCTGAACTCACAGTAAGTGGTCACTGTAATACACAAACAGACCAGCACACAAACCTACAATTTAGGAGTATGCTTTTTTTGCTTTGTCTAGACACAGCAGTTACACAAACATGGAAGTCATACTCTTCATCAAAGATTCACTCAGAGCCACAAACACACACAGTCATATTTAAGACATTGCTCTTTTGCTATGTTTAACCTTTAACTTGAGACATATTAGTAATTATATAAGGCAACCTAAAAACCTCAATGAAACTGCTATTAAAAGTCTGTGTGATGAGTGTCCAAATCCAAAAATAATATACAGATAATATAAAAAATAAATATATATGCACACAGTATACAGACTTGATATATTAAGTCAGATAAGTCAGATTTTTCTATTAAAATTTTCATGTTATGTATCATACAGAACTAAAGCAAAAGTTAATAACAGAGATCATAAGGTAATACGTGAAGATCATTTCCTGTCCAACATCATACAACTTACATGCATACATGAATAATAATGACACATTCATACAAGCTACATTAATGGTGTGATGAAGTTGGTTTGCTGAGTCATATGCTCTAGTCATGGAGACACAAAGTATTAATTTATATATGAGCACCCTGCTTCTATTAATTAAGTGGGATTTTAGGGTGGGGGTTTAGAATTAATAACACTAGGAATTTACATAAAGAGATTAGCTTGGAATTGCCCTAATAGGTGAAACAAGCCTCTGACGAAAGCATTCGGCTAAAATGATTGGCTAATGCTGATTTGTCCTGCTTAAAATTCTGAGGACAAGAAGGTATTTCGGATTGTCAGTGGACACCTTTCAGTTTGTATGTTCACAAACCGGTAGAACAAAATCATACTTCCATTGGGTGTAGAGGTCACACCCAGGTTCTCAGACCCGTGCACACATGTGCATGCCTGCGCACATTCAAGTGGCCCTGGGAGGGGAAAACAACACTACAGTAGTTATAGAGTAGTTGTGTAGGGTTTCCTCAAGACACCTAACCAAGAGTTTTGAGAATCAGATAAATAAGGGACTTTGTTGTTGGTCACCTTCAGTATCCACAAACTGGCTGGTATGTTGCTCTACATAAAACCAGTTCTCCCAGCTTACTCCAGGTGCACTCGCAATGGTTTGGCTGTTCGTTAGTCTCTCTCTTTTACACACACACACATACACGCACACACACCTTCTTTAATGCCGTCAAAACAGGACACTCCCAACAGTATTCTTATAAAAACAAGATTATAAAGCTTTGCACTGATCCCTGACAGATAGCTCAGGTGTGGTAGGTGTAGTAGACAAAATGCCTTTAATAAAAATTAAAGCGTTAACTTTACTCTAGGTATTTGACTTGTTCTATTGAAAGATTTAATGGTTTTATACCCTGCTGCATTTCTTATTTGGGGTATTCTTGAGAGTAACATGAGACACTATGAGTAGGCATGACCTTTACAAATGGACTGGGGCCTGTCTAGATTTCAGGTGTACTGTCCCAAGCAAGTACAAAAGATGGGTCTGCCCTGAGGAGAACTTGTGCTTAACCTAGGACGTAGCTGTGTGTTGCAAAAGCCTTTTAGCCTATTATTCCTATTAGTGTGCTATGATATTAGATATGCTCTGACTGATGTATGTTCCACTTATTAGGTACATTTATTCTATAACCTATAGGCTAACAGTTATTTTTCTTGTGTATTCTGTTTCAATGTCCTCTTTCACATTTCAGGGGGTAATTTAAGTTTTTGCTGTATTCATAATATTTACCAATTAATAGATTAAACATTTTGTCCATTGGTCAAAACATTGTTAAACACAGGGTGCAGGACTCCAGTACAATACAGTGCAGTAAAATTACCAACTAGAAAATGCATGTATGCATCCCCTGGGCATAGCTATACAGTAGCTGTACCTAAGGGGATTACTGTACATTACTACCACTATGATGATGTTATACATACATCACTACCATGCAAATGACGTAGACTTCTATTTCACATACGTTTTAATTTGTTACACCTTTGCACCTTCTTTTTGTGTGCGTGGGGGGGCCCAATTCCTTGTTAAATTTTTTTTAACTCAACCTTTTGATCAACCTGTGTCTTGCCAACTGCCACCACTTCATGAGACTCTCAACAGGCAACATTTAAAAATCTGTATAACAATTCACCAGCCTTAAATGTGGCTTTGCTAAATCATCTTGACAACAACATGTCCTGGAGGTATTGGATGGAATGTGGTTGAGTTATAAAGACACGCTTTTAAGAAACCTTGAAATAAATACTACAAGTGAGGTGAACTTGGCAAGCATTTTAAGGTTAGTGTACTGAATAAATGGTAGGAAAGAGTGAGAGAGAGAGAGAGAGAGAGAGAGAGAGAGAGAGAGAGGGGGGGGGGGGGGGGGAGTTGAACAGTGAAATTGGTTGTTTAGGTAATGTTGGAACTAAATACTAAAGAAAGGTTCATTTTGCTTCCTTGTATATTTGTCTTTTTCACATACCTAGTTGAAAATGGACTCCTGTGCTACATTCAAAGCAACACTCTTCAACTTCAGAGGCATACCTAAGCTTTGGCTAACATCTTGACTGTTCACTTTTGTAAGTCGCTCTGGATAAGAGCGTCTGCTAAATGCCGTAAATGTAAATGTAAATGTAAATCACTGACTGTCACTGTGGCACGGTAGAGAGGCGTGGCCTGCATAACTTACAGGGGTCTTACAGCTGGTGGTATGCATGGTGTGAAGCAACACCTGACCACTAAGGAGATTAGCAACAAAGGAGTGAGTAAGAGAGAGAGAGAGAGAGACGGGCAGTAAGAAAGAGACACAGGGGGAGAGAGAGAGAGTGAGAGAGAGAGAGAGAGAGAGAGAGAGAGAGAGAGACGGGCAGTAAGAAAGAGACACAGGGGGAGAGAGAGAGAGTGAGAGAGAGAGAGAGGAAAAGGAAAAGGGAGAGAGGGAGAGGGCGGTTCTTCCTGACGCCATTATGAGGAAGTCTGTTGAAGTAATAGGACACCTGCTGCTGAAGTTCCTACCCAGGGAGTAGCTAAGCAAAAGCAATAGAGCAAGACGCAGGAACCTAGGTGAAGCAGTGTGACACACTCCACAATCTGCCGGGGAGACGTTCTGTGGGGGACGGACACACATACGCTACACAGGAAGGAGACGGTGCACCGGAAAGTTAACTTAACCTTTATAACCTCTGAAGACAACGCTGGGGATATTTCTAAACCTTTCCAAACATTTCTGCCTGCTTCAAACCTGGAGTGAGGTTTGCCCTCGCTGTGTTTTATTGCACATGTTTTACGTTTTTATTTAAAAAGGCACATTTTGTATCCCAAAATGGTTGATGTAGCCAGGATTGTCAGAAGAATCTCACCAAACTTTACGGCACTGGAATAATATTTTACTGGAAGAGCCAAAATCTCACTGTGGAAAAGAGTAAATGTTTTGGTTTGAGAAGAGAACAGCTTTCCTTGCCAGAAAGAAGAAGATAAGAGTCTTTAATGGAGCTATAACTGAAACACTCCTGGAGCTTGTTAGAGGAAAGTGGAGATTTACCTTCAACAAAAAGGCTTTTGTTTCCTCAACAAAATGAAAGGGGAGTGCATACAGGTGGGAGCAGGGGTAAACACTGGAGTTTTCATGACCAAACACACGGGAGAGATTTGCTAGGTTCACCTGGTGAGCTGTATGTTACGTTTATTAGGAGAAAACTATTAAATGATTTATAATCATGGAAAGTATTATCACTGATCCAGACTCTCAGGGGGAAAATTCGACCGGATCGTTCTTCAGTAAGATTGTATCCTCTACCGTGTTTTTGAGAGCAGACGCAGAGAGGCGAGCAGGGGAGAGTCCGCTGCTAAAGTCATTCCGAAGTCTGTCTGAAGAAGAGCCATATCTCCACCCTCCAGACGACGCTGATAACAGCCATGTTAGCACTGCTGAAACAGATTCTTCAGGAGCCATGCCTGACAATGATGTCAGCACTACCTTTGATGGAACAGAGGAATTACAGGAGGATGTGTCCTGCAAGGAGGAGGTTGTGCAAAACTCTCCGTTTCCATGTTGGAGAAGACCTTTTTCCACCTCCTCCCATGCCATGGCAGACCCGGATCTGGTGGTGCAAGTAACCAGAGTGGAGACCTACAGTGACACAGAGTCTGAAGAGGAAGATGGAGAAGATGCTCTAAGAGAGTCTGGGAAACTGAGTCCTTCTGAGAAATCGCTGCCACTTCACACAGAGGAAGAGACTATGGATTATAACTTAGATCAGCCGCCTCATGAGGATACAGGGAGCGATATGTCTAAGATGGACTTTAAACTGCCTGTCCTCACAACCAAAAGTGTTTCAAATAATTATCTCAAAGACATCTCTGTTGCAAAGTGGTTAAGGTTTGATAGAAGCCTTAAGAAGCAGGTGGACTCTTCTCCTCGCATATCAGACAATTCCAAGCAAGAGAGTCCTTCTAAGATTGCTTGGGAGAGTTCAGATCAAAGTGGTGGACATGACACAGCTGGAGATATGGACGCAGATGTTTCAGCTGCACAGGTTCCCACCTTGAGTGACCACACTCAACCAGCTACGCCTGAAGATTGTGGTGATCACAAAGAAGAGGTTTCTCCATCTGCAAATACTGAGGACCCTCTTTATGTACCTGCATCAGAATACACGTCACCAACAACCCCATCTCCAACCTCAAAACTAAAACCATTGCCGAGTGAAAATGCCTCAGACCCCTCGATGCTTTCAGAGGATCTCATTTCTCATCAAGAACAAGGTTGGAGAACACATGAACAGACTGCAAGTTCAGAATCCCTTGACTCCGCGGACGCTTTCTCTCCAGACTCAGCTTCTCGGCCAGGAGACAGCGTGACAAAGGACCTTTCAGGAACCAACCGTGATGTGTCGCCACTTGACTCCACGCCAAGTGTCGTCTCTCCTCCATCGCGAGGCAAAATGCAGACCTCCACGCCGTCCTCCAGCCCCTCCCCAAAACCACTCAGCTCCTCCACGGGCAGGGAGCCCTTCCAGCTGCCTGCCCTCTTCAGTGGACTACGAGTGCTCAAGAAGGGCGCAGTGGGCGAGGACAGGGAGACGGTGTCTGAGATCAAGCAAAGGGACACAGACCGAGCTCTGCTGAGCCTCAGACAGCACGTCCACAAAGCTAAGGTTAAGCAGCAGGCCACCAGCCACAAGAACAAAACCGAACCTAAAGATGCATCTGATCCAAAGAGCCGCTCATGGCGACTGTTAAATCTGGATGACAGCCGTGATGAGGAGCAACTAAATAAGGGGAAAAAGGACAACACAAACCATCTAACATCAGAGGAAGGGGTAGCAAATGATAATACAGAAAGCAGCGTGCCACTAAGTGAGAGTGGTAAAGACCCAGACACAGCACTGGATGGCTTCAAGATGTTTTTGAGCTTTAAGACTCCTAAGAAGGACCCTGCTGAAGGGTCAGTGGATATAGAGGCTGTCAAGAGGAAAATGAAGAATGAAAAAGATTTGCTTAAGTCTATCTTCGAGAGATCTCTAAGCAAAGCCCCTAGCATTGACAAGTCTACAGTATGTACTACAAATAAAGTTTAAAATAGTGTTACATTTTCTTAGAGCTGGCTTTAAAATTTGATTAAGTAATTTTTTTTGTTTCAGTCTAGCTGTATCCTTTGGTCTCTATAAGTCCTTTGCTGGAAATCTTGCATGTCCAGATAAAATGTGATTGATTTAGCTTTAAAGTTAAACAATTCTTGAAAATATATTCATTTATTCCCACATTCTTCTGGAATTTTGTTATTTTGTTATATAACATTCATAACAAAACAGCATGACCATGGTTAAACAATTCTTGGTCAAGATGTAGATTTGAATGTGGCTAAATCACATTAAAATAGACTGTGTTTTCCTCTCTGGATCTGATTCTCTTTTCCTCTTCTGTAATCCCAGTCTGAGATCATCTCCCCAACAGACAGTGAGGATCGGACCCCTGGGCGGCTTCAAGCAGTGTGGCCTCCACCTAAGGCTAAGGATGAGGAGGAGAAAGTCGGCTTGCGCTACACTGAAGCAGGTAGGAGATGGCCTACACTTGTGTGCCACAGAAACGCCTGTCCCCGGACAGAAATAGGCCCACAGAGCTCCCCACCCACTCTGTGCCTTTGATCTTACATCAGGCGTTCTTTCACAACGACACCTTAAATGCTAAACAAATTCTTAGGTGCTGTGAACAAGGGAAGTGACACTGGCTTTGTGGTGGAAACTAAAGCCAAATGGCTGGCAGTTTTTAAAATTTGTTTTACGCACTTTGAATCTTCTCAAGCAGCAGTCGGGCTGTTTGTGGTGTCTGTCTCCTGTAGTCAGAGGTAGTCTCCTGTAGTCCTGTAGAGCAGAGAAGCAGGGGCAGAACAGGCTAACACATTTCTCACTGTCAGCACTCCAGCACCCATACAGGACTCAGTCTTCACGCTGAATGGACCATGTGTCGTTTTCCTCACTGAGGATTTTTTGTTTCATTAAAAGAATGTGTGAAACACTGACATTTCGATCTCATTTTAGAACACTGTAAAGTGATCATTTTTGTTAGTTTTTCCCCATTTTAGTCAAAGTAGAAATTCAATAACAGTTTTACCTACACTGCAAGCGTGTTTTTGTTTAAAATACCAGGCCAGTCAATTCATTTATACAGTTTGGGAAAGCAGGGTTACTAATCAGACTTAATCTTGCATTTATTCAGTACCCTCATATTACATTTGCTTCGCATGCAAAGTTCAGAAGACCTCTATCTCCCCAAGTTTAATGTAGCTTCTCTTGGCCAGACTGCTTTAGGTGTAACGCCAGGAGTGTCTGAAAAGAAGGAGCAGTGGGACGAGTGTGGCAGACACACATCTTTACTGTCCATGGTGTGGTTTAGGGTGTGTGTGAGTTTGGGGGGTGTGCCGTTGGGGGTGGTTTAGGGCGTCTGTGAGGTTTGGTACCTCACAGCTGTACCTCGGTGTGGATTTTAGTGTATTCCCTGCTCAAACACCCATTTAATATGAAGAGCTTTGTATTCGCTTAGGAGCAGCTGTTTTATGAGCCCATGAGCTGTGATGGCTGAATGGGCAGAGGAGGCTGGTTTAGAAGTTGAGGGAACGCTCCAGTGACCAGGGTGGGGCTATTTCAAGACCACCTGAAAACCAAAGACTTCCACAGTGCTCTACAAGCCCTTCAAGACATACTATACAGCAAAGCTAGCACATACGGCTTCTGCTACAGCTCCTAGTACTGCCATCGTTTGACTTAAAAAATTAACTAACCAAGCATCCATTTACCTTCCCAGAACACCAGGCTGCTCTCCTTCAGCTGAAGAGGGAATGCAAAGAGGAGGTGGAAAAGATCCGTGTAAGTGTGCCACTCTGTTCTGTTATGAATCAAAGTGTGCAGTCAAAGTGCAGCAGTTCCATTTGCTCACACTAGATGTCAGTATAGACAAAGAAATCAAACAGCATGACCTGGTAAGGAATTTGCTACGTGTTTGTCCCCAATACAATAATATTACTGTGTGTGAGATAACAAAGAAAGCATTCAAACGTCAGATAAACATTACCTTGAAGCTTATAGTAAACAGAAAACAGTTATTAATGCCCAAGGCAAGACCAGCTTGCTGCTTGTTCAGTGCCAGATCACTTCAACCAGCTTCAGTGGCCATTATGAAGAATGACTCTTTTAAAATAAATAAATCAATAAATAAAGTTCCCCAGGAAATGGAGATGTTGTATAGTTTTTGAGCTGCTACTGACTGGCTGAATGGCTGACAGTGCCATTACAGTCTCTTGTTCTGCAGTCTTCTGAATGTGTGCAGGTCACAATTTACAGTGTCCGACTCTGTGTACGACTAATGTGTGAACTTGTCTTAAACTCTAATTGATTAGGGTTAGGGTTAAGGTTAAGGTTTGGTAACCTTGAGTTATGGTTAGGTGTAGAGTTACAGTTTGGGTTAGGGTTACACTTAGGGTTAGGTTTAGGTTTAGGGTAACAGTTTGGTTAGGTTTTAAGGTTAGGGTTAGGTTTATAGTTTGGTCATGGTTAGGGTTAGGTTTACGTGTAGTGTTTAGCCTGTACAGAGTCCAAAAAAATAATGAATCTTGAATCTCAAAAGTTTATTCCCAGGAAATGTTGCAGCTCACCTAGTCTTTTATTTACACGTACAGTGAGTGTAAATAAAGCTTCACACTGAAACTTTTGTGATACTTCCAACATTCATGGACAACATGAAAGCGCGAGAGCTTGTGGACAGGACATATTTAGTAGCAGCATTTTTTTGTCCTTTAAGAAGTGGCGAGTGCTGATGTGTGACCGCAGGCCGAGTGTGGTGCCCACCGACTGTGAGGGGGGGGCGGGGCGGAGGGGGGGGCCGTAACACTGTGATGGTTTCCATGTGGAGGCCGACCTCCTGCCAGCTCACCCTGTGAAATAAGATCACAGTTTACAAGCTGTGCACATCCCTGCAACACATCCATTAAAACCTGCGGTCGAAACTGTCCTATCCCGCAGGAAACCTTTCCTCGTATGTTTCTTTGCTTGATTTATTTGGCTGTGGTAGAGCGTTGGTTGGAAATGCTGTGGCATGCTAATTTGTCTGCTGATAGAAAGGGTGGACTTCACAGTGAAGGTGGCCAGGGTAGGCGCTCACAAGGCAATGCTGTCAACAGGTATCTTTAATGCTCTTCAACACACTTCTCAGGGCAGAGGACACGTCTGAATGGGTTTGGTGGTTTTTGATTTTCTCTTGGTTTGTTAGGTGGTTTGTTTGGGCATTCAGTTAAAACAGAAATGGACTCCCGGGGCTGGATTTGCAGACACAGATTAAGATGGATTAAATCTAGTTTAGTTTTGAATTTAATTAAATCTTTCATTAGAATCAGTATGTCTTCATCAAAAACCTTTTTAAACTGTCGCAACAATTAATCATCAATGTTGAACCTGTATATTGTCAAACTTTACTGGTTTATACTAAACTTCATATTGAAATAACTGCCTACTTCATGGAGTCATCAAGAATTCCATACATAGTTTAACGCTGACTTATCTTCACAGTTATAAGCCTATATAATATTAATTAAGCCATGAGTCCTTCCAAGAGTATTTAATTGTGTAGGCCATAATAAACCATTACAGTGGCATATGTTGCACATGACTTCTATTATATAATTTAGCCCAGTATAAAAAAATCAGTGATCCTGATGTTTCTCTTAGAATGAATAATGTTTCCTTATGCACCAATATACTGTTATTCGTCGTTACGCAACTGTGCTTTAGTGTCTTGTTTGACACAAGCAGATTCAATTTAAGCGAGAGCGGATGGAGATGTTTAGTGCTGACAAGTGGAATGATAAAGTATGGGAGAGGACATTAACGTGCCTCGCTCAGTGGCGTACGGACCACACTATAACCAGAACCATTTGGCTGGTGCGTTGCAAAATCCTTTTCGCCTCAGTGGCATCCTTCAGCATTTCTCAAAATAAAATAAAAAAACTTTTTGGCTGGATATGGTTAACTTTAACGTGATGTGGGTGGCTGTGACGGATTTTGTACATACATGAAGAGTTCAAAGGTCCAAGACGAAGAACTGTTTAAATATTAAATATTACATTTACTCAGACTTTTACTTAGTTGACAGTTGTTATTCAAGCATAATTCAAACCTAACAATATTGGAATATCCAGTTCAGGAAACATTTCTTTCATTTCTTTTACCAGTGTGCTCTCTTGAATTGTATTACATTCAAATGCTAACACGTGCTGCTAACACACCATGTTAATTGCTGACTGACAGCCCATACGGACTCAGTTAGTTTTCTCCTCCATTTTCGATACCTTTGCTGCTGCAGGAGCCTCAACTTTGAAGGATCTCTGTTGAAAAATATTTTCCAGCTGTTTGTAAGAATGTCAGAGGAGCTCAGAGAATTAGTTCAATGCCAAATTGTTCTTCTGAGTGCTGAAAAACATTCCAGCTGCAGTTAAACTGTGATGGTCTCGGGCGTTTGCACCCCACTGTGTGTCTTCCCTCTACCATAAGCACTAGAAGCAAGTGCTGGTTTCTTGAATGGAAAACATTGCTACTGCACCCTAAATTAAATATCTGTCATTTCCGCCCACATTCCCATACCCCTCCAGGCCAACTTCGAGTTGAGGGTCTTCGAGCTGCGTGGAGAGCACGCCGTGGGGGTGTCCCGCCTGGAGGGGGTCATCGCCGACCTGCAGCGGGAGTGGGTGCAGGGATCGCCACACCATCGGGGCGAGCTGCGTGAAGCCTGCGTCTCCACTGAAGATGACATACCCTACAAGACCTACCGCACCGTTTGCATCCAGACTGACCGCGAGTCCTTCATCAAAACACCGGACGGGGATGCCACCAAGACTGGCCCAACCCCTTCTCTCAGCCTTCCCAAAAAGCTCGACCTAGACTCGATTACACTGAGCCTGGGTGTGTCTCCGGGTGCTTCTCCGCCCCCACCTCCTCTGCCTGGCCAATCGCGTGGCTTACCAGTTCCACCCCAAGCCACGGCACCGCCCCCTCCACCCCCCTTACCTGGAGTTGGACCTGCTCCACCTCCTCCCCTCCCTGGAGCACCACCTCCTCCACCCCCTTTACCTGGCATGCCCCCTCCACCCCCACCCCCGCCCCTCCCTGGGGCACCACCACCTCCACCCCCTTTACCTGGCATGCCCCCTCCACCCCCACCCCCGCCCCTCCCTGGGGCACCACCTCCTCCACCCCCTTTACCTGGCATGCCCCCTCCACCCCCGCCCCTCCCTGGAGCTCCGCCCCCTCCACCTGGAATGTATGGGGTTCCCCCTCCACCTCCACCTATGCCAGGATGTGGGCCCCCACCCCCTCCGCTCGGCTTTGGGCTGGCCGTGGAGAAAGCCCCCCGCAAGCCAGCGGTAGAGCCTGCCTGTCCAATGAGGCCCCTCTACTGGACTAGGATTCAGATTCAAGATACCAAGTAAGCACACTTGACTATTTCAGAGTTATAGAGCATCCCTGCACTTGAGTTCGACTGGGCATGAAGACACACACACACATACACACACACATACACACACCTACCAGTGTGGATATAGCTCCCCTTGCCTGAGGCCAGCGGTTCTACGAGAAATGAAGTGTGAGCCGCTTGTTCTAAAGTGCCTGTGGTTTATACAGCTGGAGAGTTTGGAGTGTTAGCCCAGGAGCTTTATGGTCCTGCCGCACTGTAAGGGGGATTAGGAAAGGATGTACAGTGGTGCCTCATGGTCCTCGTTCACTCCAGGAGGTCAATGAGGTTCTCAGCATAGCTGTCAGTGCCACTGTAAAGGGTTCGATCTAACTGACACCGCAAGGCCAAAGGTCAGGGAAGCCACATCAGCATAATCCATTTAAATCAGGTTTTTGCATTTACTATATCTACATTATCTTCTAATTAGATTGGTAATATAGTAATGGATTCGAAATAGTGATAACTCCATAACTTAATGAATTTATTTTGTTATAGTGATAAGAGTTTTACTGGAGTAATATTATATACTATTATTTACTGTGTCTCAGAATGTATCCCTCGGGTGGAAAATGAAGAAATATGTTCATACTGGCTGGTCTCCATCAAAACACTTTCAGATTTATTGAACCCACTGCCTGTACTGGGTTCTGTGGCAACGGCAGTAAGTCCCATTAGAGCAATTTAAACCACACGTCTAAATGTCAAGGAAACAAGTGCCCCTCTCATCTATTTGTTTCCTTTCATCGAGAGCAACATGGTTAGCAACAAGGCCCCAAATGTTTTATATTAGACTCACTTGACCTTAATCGAATCACTGGCAACTCAATTGATTCTTGTGGTGTTCCATCTGTGACAACTGCTGAACACTCTTCAGTGATTCGGAGAAACCATGCTGCCAAAGTTAATGTCTGGTTAACGTCTTGGCTGCTCATTATGTTTGGTAATTTATGCTCCAAGTTTGACTTAAGACATTGCAAGAGGTCAGAGATTCAGGCGCTTGAAGTCTTTTTTTAAGTATTGGTATGGTTTTTCATGGAGATGGGTATACCGGCACCTGCTGCAGTATATTTCAAGCCCAGTAAGGTTTGTATTTGTGCAAGTGTATCACATGTTTATGCAGATTTAGAGAAAGCAGTCTTGATAACAAGATGATCACGAGATGAGGAAGGACGAACCTCTCAGACGTGACCCATGTGAAGGGCAAGCTGGCGTTGACCCGAATCCCACCCCTTTTGTGTGGGGATGTGTGTGAGCAGATTTCAAAGCTGCCTGGAGTATCTTCTCCCCTTTAAGAGGAATGGAAAATGAGTTGGACTCCCCACCTTTCAGACAGGCGGCCTGTTTGTATCATCCGTGTTACTCAGCAACAGGCGAAATCAAACACCTCTCGTCCTTAATGACGCAGCTGCTTTTGGATAAGAGAGCTGGGAGAAGACGAAAGCAGTGTTTCTGGAAGAACACTCCAGTTTCTCCGAAGCACCAGGGACACGTTCCACATTTTGCTCACCACTATTATCGTTTAGGACCTTGTCTTCATAGATTTATTTTCGACAAAAAGTTTCTCACCTCGCTTCAGAAAGTGCAAATAAACGTCTGGAGTAGCTGTGGTAAACATTAAGAAATAGAAAAGTGTTGTTTACAGCAGGAAGAGAACAGAGTGTCTTGGTATGTCTATTCTGGCATGTGTAATGCCCTCTCTCACTAGCCGTTGTTCTAATGTACCCTAAATAATCACATGCTCCCTTCATTTTACACTGGCAGAATTGTTGTGTCTCTTTTCCAGTAATAACATGCTTTGGGGATCTTTGGAGGAGCCAGATATCGTTGACACAAAGGAATTCGAGGAGCTTTTCTCCAAAGCCTCACTGCAGACCAAGAAAAAGCCTCTCTCTGACACCTATGAGAAGAAGGCCAAAGCTAAAAAGGTATGTCTCATCCTCTCACTGCCACACATCTGCGCCAAATTAGGAGCTCAACATCTTCACTTTCATCATCCAATAGCGCGTCATTGGTCCAAGGACTCCTGCATCTACTCCACCACCTCAAATCCCCTGTTGTGACAGCATGCTTATGAATGCCTTGTGGTGCCTGTAATTCAAGAATTGGACACCTGAATATGTAGACTATGTGCATGAATAGTCTAGTCATATTGGACATGGAATCGCTGTAGTATCGATAGAAGAGTACTTCATTGCTACCACTAGAGGGCATTTGAGGCACACTATAGCTCATAGTTCTGCAACTTCTCGTGTCTTTTAGGTTCATTTGGGTAGATCCTGCCGTTTTGCATTTTGTGCACAAGGACAAATGCATTACAGTTTAAAGAAAAGTTTCACCAAACAAACATGTATCATGTCTGGGCAGTTCTGTGATTCTTCTGATTGTGTCTGTGAAGTATGCTTGTAAAGTGTGCTTCTGAAGTGTGCTGACAAAGTGTGCTAATGAATGTATCTGTGAGGTGTGCTTCTGAAGTGTACATGTGAAGTGTGCTTCTGAATGTGTCTGTAAAATGTGCTTCTGAATGTGTCTGAGAAATGCTTCTGAATGTGTCTGTGAAGTGTCCTCCTGAATGTGTCTGTGAAGTGTACTTCTGAATGTGTCTGTGAAGTGTCCTCCTGAATGTGTCTGTGAAGTGTACTTCTGAATGTGTCTATGAAGTGTGCTTCTGAATGTGTCTGTGAAGTGTACTTCTGAATGTGTCTATGAAGTGTGCTTCTGAATGTGTCTGTAAAGTGTAGGCTACTTCTGAATGTGTCTATGAAGTGTGCTTCTGAATGTGTCTGTGAAGTGTACTTCTGAATGTGTCTATGAAGTGTGCTTCTGAATGTGTCTGTAAAGTGTAGGCTACTTCTGAATGTATCTGTGAAGTGTGCTTCTGTATCACAGGACAGGCTGTACTAAGGGTGGTAATCTCACATTAAGGTGTGATAATCTAGAATCAAGTCCCTGTCTGTGTAACTACATGTACACAACATACAATTGAGTTACACTCTTGTTAATACCTGTCATAAAAAGATATGTCTACAAGATATGACTACAATGAAACAGGATTTCCCTCTGTGCTAAACACCTCCTGGATGCAGCTGGAATAATGGTTTGTGAATCTGTTGAACTGTTGAACCATGTAAACCTTAGTTACCAAAGTTATATTCAAATGTATTTTTATTTTTGTAAGGCTCAGTTGTCACAAAGCAGCTTTACATAAATCAACTTTACAGGTTCAGTATCCCAGAATCACATTACTTTCCCTTGAAATAAGGAGCTGCAGTCTCTCCATTGAGCTACTAGTTGTGGGGTACCGACATTGACAGGAATGTCCCACATAAGTCAAGTCAGCACTTTGGTGTGGCGTCCAGGCAGTTCAGAAGGCAGATCCTGGCCTAAGTGCCCCTGTCTAGCCCTGCTTCAATCCATATACAGGCCCTCTTTGATCAATCAGCTAGGGCACAGAGTCCCCAGGGTGCAGGCGGCTGGTCACTTGGGCCTATGAGGTGGCCTTATCTGATCTGATTTCAGATGGCCAAGACAGAATGCTTGCCAGCTGTCTGCCGTTTCAGGTCTCCCCAAACTGCAGTGCTAGCACTTGGGCATTCTGTAGCCTTCTTACCACAGATTTAGTGTATTGTGAGTTCTGTGTATATTGGAACAGCTTTGTAAAATTAGGAGCGCTTCATGTTTCAGTATCTTTAGTCTTTAGTTTGGCTCTTGCGTATATTGTCTGTAGTTGAGTCGTTTCAGAGGACCTCATTGCACATGTTCATATATGTGTGAATGTATGTGTGTATGAGAGAGAGACAGAGAGAGAGAAATATAGGACATGAAGACTAGTGGTGATACCATTGTTAAGTTTCTGTACTATGTCCAGTAAAAGTAAAAGACAGCTGGACATTGGCACAGGCGTCTTGGCAAAGCAAGACAATTTCCAGAAGGTCACTTAAACAAAAGTGTTTATATCTCCATCTTTATTTTTGTTTGTTTATACTTTAAGGTGTGAACTTTTTATTGAATCATCTTTCCGAGAACTTCTGCTCTCTTACCAGAGGTCAGGGGATTTTGGACAGATGAATGGAGGAATTCTTTCTGAGGAAGGGGGGGTAGCAGAACAAGCCAGCCAGCCAGCCAGCCAGACAGACAGACAGACAGATGTGGCCTGTTGCCAATTTCCCTGCAATGGCCATCCTTACAATGCAATATGGGAGCAACCCGATAAACCAATAGAGGCCCTGTGATAGTGGTCAGGTGCACCTGGGGTGGATCAATGGGGGAGCTGTGGGGTACAGTGGTGCCCCCCCCTCCCCTCCCATGTCAGCCAGTGGAGAGTGATGACAGTGTGGTGGGTGTGTGGGTGGGGCTAATCTCACATGCGTGTGGGTGGGGGGTAATCTCACATGCGGCTCTTTTCAAAGTGCTGCCAGATTCGGTCTGGCTCTAATGCCCTGGGGACATGGCTCTTTCGGCAGAGGTGAGGAAATGATCGGAGTCTGTAGGCGCTTGGGGAAAGTGTGTGTGTTTGGATCTACGCAGCCATTATGGAGACTAGGCGTCTGCCATTGTGTCTTGCTAAGTTTCGCCACCCATGCTGCTGAGGATGTAGTCATCTCATTGGCCAGATATACTTCATCCTTAGACCATCAGGTTTGTGGGCAGGTTCTGCAGTGCATCCAAATCTTCAAATCTCTCAGAGTGTTTAAAGCAGAGATCATACCAACTCTGCCCAACTAAATAAGGTAGCGGGGGGGTGGGGGGTTAATTTGTATCATGTGTCCTGATGCACACTATGTGCACTCAGGGGACCTTCCCTCTGCTTCCTGATTATCATATGAAAGAAGAGGACATGACATGGGGAGAGTGAACGGACCCACCGTCATCTCAATCAGCCCACTGGACCAAGTCTAATTACAAGCATGTGGCTTTGCTCAGGGGATGTGCAGCACGGGCTTTGATGGGGACCCAGTGCCCAGGCCGGCTCGTTCCCCCCTGCTAGCGCTCAGTAGAAGCGCCACATCTCCGCATTGTTGAAGATTATGAGATAAATTACACATCGTTAAAGAAGAATGTGTGCTGCTTCCTAGCGGCCCAGCCTGCGCCCACGTCTTCCACCCACTCACAGGGCCGTAGTACGTAGCCCAAACGCATAAACATCACACAGCAATTTCAGTCGCCAGATGAATCACATTTAATACGCCATTTGTACAGCGGTAATACCGCTCAAACAAACTGACATTTTAATTGGTCCTGACTCAGAAGTTCTGGAAAGACTTACGGGCACTAGCACCTCTTGTTTATTGAGCGACTATTCAGGATGGCGCGTGACGCCCAAGACGGTGTTCGGGACATGCAGTGTGCACAGACCTGGGTCCCGTAATTCTCCACACATAAATTCTACTAGAGGGTTTTTTTTTTGGCAATTTGGTGTGTTTGCAGGAAGAATTCGGGCCTTGAGATTAGCCAAATCATGTTGTGAAAGGAATTAACTTGATACTTATTAACAATATAGACAAGGGCAAGAATTAATTTGCCTCAATGGTGGGACATTCACGCAGTGTCTTCTGTAAGTATAAGAATATGGAGGTCAAAAATTCAAAATTTCTCCAAATCTAAAAATAATTACTGTAAGTAATGAGTGTGAGATTTATTTCTGGATACTTATTTACTTACTTACTAAACAGTATTTTTGTTTGATGGATTTCATGTTAGATGTTCTAACATTCTATTCTATAAATGTCCTCATCTAGAAATGCTGCATTTTATCATCACTAAATCTAAGTATCTAAATCTAAATGTAAGTATATCATCAGTAAGATTTACTTACATTATATTTCGCACTTAATTGTGCGATGTCTGAATTGAAATGCCAGTTAGAATGGATTCATTTCATTTTACAACCACATAGGAACTGATCAGGAACTATATATTTTTTTCCATTCTTCATGCTGCAATTACTTTGCCTTCATCTCTCCTGACAATAAAATCTAAACAAGATAACTCTTCAAACTCTTTTTGTTGTTGTTGCTGTTACCTTTTAGATATTGACTTTAAAATAGTTACTGACTGTAGGCCTAGTTGTTTTTCTGGCCAGTGCACACCACTAAGATGACATAAGATAACAATAAGATTACATTTTCCCCCATTCACCCGTGTGTCCTGTTTCTACAGAACCACCCATCCCATCAGTGCTACTCTGATACCATATCTGTAGCCAACCCGTTAGCCCTGCTAGGCACTTGCGCTAATTGGTGCACTGTATAACTTTTAAGGCTGGTTAGCTTTAACATGGTAGTTCATTAGAGGTGTTGAGGCTGTGCCTCTCTCGTAGTGTCTGTGGAACTGGAGGCCAGCG